>NC_060143.1:451887374-452189458 GCF_021461385.2 Schistocerca piceifrons | reverse complement strand
TCTGGTCATGGAATGCCCTGAAATAACTCAGTACAGTAACAGACCACACTTAGCTCCACCAAAGCATGTTCATTATTTGATCAGGTGTAGATACAGAAGTTCTGATAAATAATAATAATTTCATGTATCTGACTGTATGCCTATATACCAGACAAACTGAATTATAGTGAGAGGGAATGTAATATATTTTCCACTGAGAAAGCTATGACTGTTATGAACGTTGTGAATATAACTCATTGAAGTTGGACACCAGGCCATTAATTTACATCTCATCAACTAGATTAGAGTGGTTCATTGTTCTCTCATACCATTTCATGTGATCACCAGAACACTTTTTCAAAGAAACTTGAGACAACAATTCAGTTCCAATTATCCTTATTTTAATGAAGGTTTGTTGCCTGCAAGAAAGGAAATTAGCAATTGTAAATACAAATTTGAAAGTTGAATTGAATGATTTATCTTAAAAAAAAAAGGATGTGTATGTCACTTAAATCACACTGCATCAATGTATTAGTCAAAACTTGTATAATTTGTAACATTGTCATTCTGACTTTTCTACAGCATATTGCATTTCCTGTACATCTTGTTTAGTTTTTTGCATGTTCCATGGATCATATTCTGATATCCTGCTATGAAGTGGAACAGTGAGCAGGTTGACAAATAAGGTACCTTTTTTGTGAAAACATGGTCAGTTGCTGGCCATTATTTTTTAAAGTCTTAATCTACAACAAAAATTTGGTAAATGTAACTCAACCACAAACTCCTACTCAGAAACTGATATATGGAATACAAGGAGTTACCACACTGAAATAATTTAAAATCATTTTTAAAGCTTTCATTATTTGCCAGCACCTTTAATTCACAAAGAAGAGGGCTGAATATTTTACGACTGCGCATTTAGTTAGTTTGTGTGTAAGAGTAAGGTTAAGTTGTGCATAGTGAAGATTGTTTTTATTCCTAGTGTCATAATTACAGATACTACTATTAGTTTCAAATTGTGCTTGACTCTTCACAACAGAATTCAGAAGAGAGTCAATTTATTGTGAGGCTGGTGGTGGTATGCCTAATTTTTTAAACAGTTGCCTACATCAATTTTGCAGTCTTCTGAACTAGTTTGATGTGGCCCGCCATGAATTTCTCTTCTGTGCCAACCTCTTCATCTCACACTAGCACATTCTTCTTGTCAATGTTTACTGTAAGCTCTCCTCATTGGGGTAAATCTCCTTACTTTTATCTTATCAGTCTACCTAATTTTCAACATCCTTCGGCAGCAACACATTTCAAATGCTCTGATTGTCTTCTTTTCTTGTTTTCCCACATTCCATGATTCAATTCTATAAAATGCTGTGATCCGTATATACATCCTCAGAAACTTCTTCCTCGAATTAATGCTGATATTTTATACCTCATCACTTCCCACCAGTTAAATATGAAGTTAACAATTTACTCGTAATATTTGAGAAGGTACTAACTTACAAGGGTGGTTTGAAAAGTTCTCGGAATCACCATGAGAGGTCAGTGCTAGCGCAACAAGTTGTTCATGTGACATTCATTGGACTGTTGCCTGTAAACAAGTGCCACGTCAGTGCTCTTGGAAGAGAGCTGTGGTAGTGACATGGCTCTGTTGTTGTTCCCGCATAGTGATTTGCGAAGATGGAAAAAATCAAAAACTTTGTAAAGAAAGGTATGAAAGCAAGAGACATTCATGCTGATTTCCAGAGCACACTGGGGGTCTTTACTCCTTCATATTCAGTTGTTGCTAAGTGGACAAATGAGTTTAAATTTGGTTGGGAGAGCTTAGATGGTGGCCAAAATTTGTCACTACTCCAGAAATCATTGCAAAAGTGCACAAAATGGTCATGGAGGACTGCCTATTGAAAGTGCATGAAACTGCTCATGTTTGCAAGATGTCATCTGAATTGAAGAATTAGAAATGAAAAATTTATCTGCAAGATGGGTGCCGTGACTCTTGATGCTGGATCAAAAACATGTGCTGTCACCATGGCAAAATTACACAAATTAAGGTATGAATTGTTGTCACACCTGACGTGGCTCCGTCAGACTTCATCTCTTCCCAAAACTGAAAATTTTTCTTGGAGGATGAAGATTCACTTCATACGTAGAATTGATAGCTGGAGTTGACAACTATTTTGCAGGCCTGGAGGAAACTCATTTTCGAGATGGGATCAAGGCACTGGAACATCATTGGACCAAGTGGATTAATCTACAACGAGACTACTTTGAAAATTAAAAAAAAGATTCAAAGAGGTAAGTACTTTTTTTATAATTCCGATCCAAGAACTTTTCTAACCAACCTCAACGTTTCTCCAAAAGAATGTTGTGCCTTGCACAGTCAAACACTTTAGACAGATCACAAAATTCCCAATAGGTGAAAACTGTAATTCAGGTATCTTAATAAACAGCCAGTGAAATGGATGGCATCTTCACTTGTTAGGCCCTTGTGGAATCTAAATTGTGACTGACTCAGAATCATGTATTTGTAGATATTCTTAAATATATTACACATTCAAAAAAATTTGCAAAGCAAGTTAATAGTGAAATAGGACAATGGTCATAAATATCTGTCTAATACCTTTCCTAAAGAGGGGTCTAACAATGATGTACTTCACCACTGTCTGGAAAAATGCTGTGTGAAAGTGATGGATTAATTTATGTATTCATGTACAAATTACAACATAAAATATATATAAACTGAAAAAAGCAAAGTATATTTAAAATGCAGAATATTTATGTTTACATAAAAACATACTAGCCAAATACAGAAAAACATAATGAAAAATATATCACATTTCACTCATCCAGAATTTGGTGCAAGCTGCAGCTGTCTTGGTATAATTCATGAGGTCCTCTTGAGTACACTCTCTGTGTGTATCCACTAACAGGCATTTTAGAAGGTGTTTCATTGTTTGTGGTTCACTACACACACACTTATCAGTGTTTGTGTAGTCTCGCCTTTTGATAAAATGTTTTGATTGCCGCAAGCCTGTGCGAAGTCGGTTCAATGTTTCCCAGTGTTGCTAGCCCAGATGGGAGCCCTGGGGTAGAGCTTCGCTTGTGATAAGAGCTTCTAGATATTCTTCTTGCCATAATGAGTTTATGTACGTTTCAGCTGGTTGTACTGAGTATATGAAACTTCATCTAGATTTAAGCCTTTTGGGCATGGGTTGACTGTATAGTCTGTGATGCTGGTCATTCATCTATCTGTTCCAAAATCTCAGGAATGATCTTCTGACATTTGGTGAGCACTACCCAATAATGAATATAAAAGGTCCACTCTAATAGGTCTGAGGTAACCAGCTGTCTTCCCGCAGGTATTATTTAGGACTGTGTCTATTTTTAAAGTGTGATGAGATCTTTCCTGAATTGGACATCCATACTCAGCAACTGGCAAGTGCTGTGGAAGAGAATATGTGCATGATGGCGTCCCACTTGGCAGATGTCAGTTTGTTCAGTATGCCATTACATGTTCTTATTTTAGGTTTTGCTTTCTCGATATGTTTCTATGTTAAGGTTCTTTTGCGAATGATGCCCAAATAGGATGAATGGGGACAGTTGTTCAAGTGTGTACCATTACAGATGATATTAAGCTTATTTCCTGCCTCTTGATTCTTAAGGTGAAAAATATACACTTCCACTTTATACAGGTTTTGTTTTAGAAGATTACATCTGTAGTAGTTTGTGAGCATTGTCAGATCTTCACTCAGGCTACTTTCAATTTCCATAAAAGGTTTTGCATGGTATGCAATTGCTCCATTATCTTATCAACTCCATGAGAATTCTTGCTTCTAAGAGTTAATCATTTTTCCAATTTCCCTAGAAGAATTTGGCATGATCTTGAACTGAATGAACAGTTGTGGTGTTTATTATTGTATATGCTTTTTCTTTTGAGTTGATTGTACCAAGTTTCTCAGTCACTTTTAAAAAGTGGTTGTTAAAGAGCCTTGCTATATGTATGGTGACATAGATTATTTGGAGCTTATCTTTAACTATTAGATCATTATGTTCCCAGCTAGGTTTTCTTTATAACTAACCTCCATATTGTTTTGATTTTATTTTCAGAATTATTAAACTCTGACATTTCATGCAAGTTTGTTTTTTATTTCCTCATAAGTCATTGTATCCATGCACTAGGGTTAATGTCTTTAACTTGTAATCAAAATGTCCTTGGTACCAGGTCCAAACCTAGCCACTGCTTAAATTTTAAATAAAAACCATCAGCAATAGTGGTTGAAGACTTCTGTTATAAGGAATCACCTTTACTCTGCCACTGGCCTTGTCAAAGAAGATGAAAGGACAGAATATCAGATCAACCTTAAGGCCTTGGATGGGAAACTGCCATAAAAGATTAAGGAATGAGCAACAGTCAACAGCATGAGGATGCAGAAGGAAACTGAAACCACTGCTTTAAAGAAACGTAATGAGTACCCACAGTGCAAAACACCTGGCCTGTAATAAAGAAGGCATCAAGATGATCTCTCCAAAAGATTCTGCATTAGACTCCCTTTCAAATCTCCACAAGGGTACTGCCAAGGGAGAAGTGACCATAAGAAACAGACTGTATAAGCAACAAAAGGGTAACATTCTATGAGTTGGAGTGTGGAAAGTGTGAAGTTTAAACACGGTAAGCAAGCTAGAAAACCTGGAAATGGAGACAGAAAGACACAATCTAGTTCAGTGGTGTGCAGACTTGCTAGTATTGCAGGCCACAAGCATCTTACTGTGACTATGTAAGGGCAACAAGTTCAAAAATAACATGCTGTGAAATGAGTTGTTATTCTGAATTGGGACCCCCCCCCCCCCCACCTGCCCCAATGCTAGATAGGCTACTAGGCTCAAAACAACTAAGTTCTACAAGGGCCCACTCTCTCCTTCTTGGGAGGGAGTGCCAGATGTCTGGAAAAAAAATCTGCAAGAACAAATGGTGAGACATGTGGTCACAGTAAGTGAATCCCTAATCTAGATATAGTGGGAGACACTTACATGAGATTGAAAGATTATAAGAACTTCTGGTCAAATATAGGGTAATATCAACAATAGGACAAAACAGTGTAATGATAATATGATTCATTATGAATAGGAAGGTAGGGCAAAGGGTGAGTTACTATGAACACCTGAATGATAGGGCTGTTCTTATTAGAACCAACAACAAACCCAAACCAACAAGTATGGTTAAGTTATAAATGCTGATGTCATGAGCAGAAGATGAAGAAGTAGAGGACTACAGAAGGAAAGAGAACTGCTAATTTAGTAGGTGAAGGGAAATGATGGTCTAACAATAATCAAGGACTGGAACGTGGTAGAAGGAGGATGAATAGAACACAGAGTTGTGGAAGAGTATAGGCTTTGTAGAAGGAGATCAGAACAACCAACTGAGTTTCGCAAATGAATTTCAGCTTGTAACAGGGGTGTAGCCTATCCCCCAACATTACTCAATCTGTACGTTGACCAAGCAGTAAAGGAAACCAAAGGAAAATCTGGAACAGGAATTGAACCTCAGGGAGAAGAAATACAAACTTTGAGCTTTGACAATGACATTGTAATTTGGTCAGAGACAGCAAAGGACTTGGAAGAGAAGGTGAACAGAATGGACAGTGTCTTGACTGGAGAACACACGATGAACACCAATAAAAGCAAAACAAGGGTGAACGAATGTAGTATAATTAAGTCAGGTAATGCTGAGGGAATTAAATCAGGAAACAAGACACATAAATTAGTAGATGAGTTTAGCTATTTGGGCAGCAAAATGACAGACCATGTCCAGAGTAAATAGGATATAAAATGTAGATTGGCAATGGCAACAAAAGTGTTTAAGAAGAGGAGAAATTTTTTACTTCAAATATAAATTTAAGTGTTGGGAAGTCTTTTCTGTAGGTATTTGTATAGTGTGTAGACATGTATGAAAGTGGAACATGTATGATAAACATTTAGACAAGAAGAGAATAGAAGCTTTTGGAATGTGGTGCTACAGAAGAATGTTGAAGATTAAATGGGTAGATTGTACAGCTAATGAGGAGGTGCCGAATAGAAATGGAGAGAAAAGAAATTTGTGGTACAACTTGGGAAGGGTGTGCGTTAAAAATCAGAGGGAGACCACGAGATGAGTACAGTAAGCAGATTCAGAAGGATGAAGATTGCAGTAGTAATTTAGGGATGAAGAGCCTTGCACAGGACAGAGTAGCAAGGAGAGCTGCATCAAACTAGTGTTCAGACTGAAGGCTACAACAACAACACTGAATACACTATTCAAGAGTCACAAGAGGAGGAGGTATACTTGGAAAAGGCTCAGAGACATACTATGATTCCAGCTGTATTGCATTATTATGATCAGATGGATTCCAAAACCATGTAGTGGATTGTAAGGCATTCCCAGGAGCAGGTGTAGACTGTGATGTAGACTGAAGTACTGAGGAATAATGAGATGCATTTTATATTCTCTAGGGCTGTGGGTACTGTGATAGTGAATACCACTCTAGGCAAATCATTTGAAGAGGAATAGACATCTCTAAAAAGGAAAATCATAGAAAGCTAAGATGAAATTGGTGCAGGAAACGGTCAAGGGAAGTTCTGATTCAGCAAATAGAAAAGTCAAAACAACATTTAGTGAAATTAGAAGCAAGTGATGATGAAGTCCCATACTCCTTGACAGAGCGTAGGGGAATGATGCAGGAGACCCGCACCACTGTACTAGGCAAGGCCCTAGTGGAGGTGGTTTGCCATTGTCTTCCTCTGACCGTAATGGGGATGAATGATGATAATGAAGATGACACAACAACACCCAATTATCTCAAGGCAGGTGAAAATCCTCGACCGCGCCAGGAATCGAACCCGGGACCCCACACTCAGGAAGCGAGAACACTACCACGAGACCACGAGCTGCGGACATTAAAAGCAAAAGCATCAGCATTAAGAATACATTTTTGGGTATTCCTCTTTTAAACACAGAGAAGAAGTAATAAATGTGGAAAAAACACATTAAAGGCCTCTGCGAGGGAGAAGCCTTAAGTGATGACATGACTGAGGAAGAAATGGGAGCCTTATCAAAGGTAGAGAGGATCCAGTATTAGAGTGACAATTGAACAGAGCTGCAGTAAACTTATGATCAAATAAGGCAGAAGGGTTATAACATTCTTTCAGAATTTCTAAAATCAATGTGGTTGTGGTGGTCAAATGGTTATTTAAGTTAGTATGTAGGATCTATGAGATTGGTGACACACCATCAGATTTTTGAAAAAATATCATCCACACAATCCTGAAGGTAGCAATGGCAGATAAGGGTGAAAACTATCACACAATCAGCTTAGCAGCTTATGCATCCAGGTTGCTGACAAGAATAATGTCCAGAAGAATGGAAAAGAAAACTGACAGCCTCTTAAGTGAAAGATAAAAACACCATAGAGACAATTCTGACATTGCACTTGATAATGGAATACTTCAATGTCCTGACCCCTAAGGGGGTGAAATGGGGAATGAAAGGTTTTTTGAAAAAAATGTTGCTACTAAGGCAAGTCTGAAACTACAACTATGAAAATTAGTATTTGTTTCTCGGTTAGAACTGAACAAACCCATGTTTCAGTGTTTTTGAAAATTCAACCAATAAGTGATCAAATAGTGGGTGAAAGCTTTTTGAAAATAAATCATTATTAAATCACAACTGAAGCATTTTTAAAGCTACGTCTGTCAAAACTGGGATTTGACATCTTGGTTAGAAATAAAAACAAAGTGTTTCTCTGTGTTTTTGAAATTTCTACATCCTAAGGGAGTGAAATAGGGGATGAAGGTTTTTATGGAAATGTTTTATTATGCAAGCATTTTTGAAGCTAAATCTATGAAAATTTGTATTTGGCTTCTCAGTTACAAATAATAAAATACGTGTTTCACTGTTCTACAAAATTCAACCCATAAGAGGATGAAAATATTTAAGAAAATATTTCATTACATTAAAAGTTTTTAAAGCTAAATCTGTGGAAATTGATATTTCATTTCCTGGTAAGATATAAATAATTACGTGCTTAGAAGTCAAAGTTTCTATGGAAATATCACCACAAGAATGCAGAATGTACGATTAATAAAAACCTGGGATTCCAGCTACCAGAATTACTTTATGGTCAGAAATATGTTCAGAAAAGACCACGTTTGTATGGCCTTAATGTGTGTGTAAAGTTTAGAAGGTGCTGCAATTTGTGAACAAAGTAAAAAACCAGTTAAAGAAAAAAAAATTGGTGCAGACCATATAATCCACATGAGTGAAGCAGAGGGCAATAAACTAGTCAAGACATAAGAAAAATCAAGATATGTTCATAGGATTTGCTGACCTATTAAAGGTTTTTAACAGGATACAATAGTGCAAGTGTTCAAACTTATGACAAAAATAGGAGTAAACTATAGAGAAAGATGGGTAATATAGAATATATACATGAACCAATAGGGAACAATAAGAATGGAAGACCAAGAAAGAAATGCTCAGATTAAAAAGGATGTAAGACAGAGATGCAGTTTTTGACTACTACTGTTCAATCTATACATTGAAGAAGCAATAATGAAAATAAATAAACGTTCAAGAGTTGGATTAAAATTCAGAATGAAGGGATATCAAAGATAAGATTACCTGATGATATTACTATCCTCTACAAAAGTGAGGATGAATTGCAGAATAGAGCATGGAATATGGACTGAAAGTAAACTGAAGAAACAAAGAAACGAGAAGTAGCAGAAATGAGAATACTGAGAAACTTAACATTAAAACTGGTGATCACAAAGAAAACAAAGTTAAGGAGTTCTGCTACCCTGGAATGAAAAGAACCGATGATGGACGAAGCAAGAACATAAAGAGCATACTAGAACAGACAAAGAGAGCATTTGAGGTCAAAAGAAGTTTACTCGTATCAAACACAGGTCTTAATTTGAAGAAGAAATTACTGAGATTGTGTGTTTAGGACACAGCATTGTCTGGTATGACTGTATGAAAACTGGAAAAGAACAGAATCAAAGTGTTTGAGATGTGGTTCTATAGAAATGAAAATAAGTGTATTTACAAGATGAGGAATGTGTAGGTTATCTGCAGAATCGGTGAACGAAGGAACAAATGGAAAACACTGACAAGAAGAATGGGCAGGATGATGCGACAAGTGTTAAGGCACCGTAGAATAACTCCCAAGGTACTGGAGGGAGCTGCAGAGGATAAAACTGGAGGGAAAGACAGATAATGGAATATGACCAACAAACAACTGAGTCCATAGGGAACAAGTGCTGCTGAGAAATGAAGATGTTGGCACAAGAGATGAATTCATGCAAGCTGCATCAAGCCAGACAGAAAAAAAACAGCTCTCCATAATAAAGAACAAAACTTTTTGTAACATGAAAACTGTTGTACATCTGCTGTTGTGCTGACATTTTATATAGGCCTCTCTTTCTACTAAATGATACTGTAATGCCTTTTGTTACCTTAGGTTTCACTGATATTCACCTTGTGTCAGTGCTGGCATATTTCAAGTTTTCATTGGAGAACAGCTGATAAAGCTGGAGAGAAATTTACTTAGAAATGCATTAACTTTAGAATTCCCACCCACTGCATCATGTATCTCATTCGATTTGATTATTTTCTGGTCTTTCTAAAAGTGTCTGTTGTGATGTCATTTAATATTCCTATGGTTTTTGTAGCTGTTGTCTGTTATGTTGAACTGGCCACCATGGTCTGATAATCTTTCTAAAATTGGATAACAGCAACTTTGATTGACTACATCCTCACATGCATAGCTGTTGCCTATTCAAGTGCCACTGTCCTGCATAATTCTGATGGGAATGTTTACAAATGTGGGTAGACTGAATGTGTTAAGTAAAATTTTTATATCTTGCTTTGTTCAGAATCCTTCAAAATATTAATACTGAAATCAACACAAATTATTATTTGGTTCCTTTTGTCAGACAATGACAAAATAAGGTTCTGAATTTTTCTGATAATTTCTGAATATTTCCCAATGGAGATTTGTGCAGTTTAAAAATTGCAATTCTACTCTCAGCAGCATGACTTTACATGCACTTGCTTCCATTTGTTGTTCTGAGCATAAACTACTTGGGTCTATAGTTCTGAATTTTTGACTGTTTTTTGCATACAATTCCTCCTTTTCCACAGTGATTCTGCAATAGGAAGCTACTAATGCATAATCTTCATCATTTAACAATTCTGTTTGTTTTTACATGATGATCGGACAGGCCAAGTACATCAACTAATCATACAATGCAGAATTTGCCTCGACGGCCACATATAATAAAACACTGTTTTCGAGAGAGGGAAGGTAAACTGGGCCTAGATCCAATCTGCCTGGCAGGTTAACAACGTGGTTGGTGTGCCGTCCAGCTTAAATGTGGTTTTCAGGTGGTTTCCCAAAACGCACTAAGTTGGCTGGTATCCAAGTTCCACTTCATTTACATGATTTACAAACATTTAGAAAAACTATCTCTCACTTTTACAGGAATATCACTACACACAGACAGTTGTGGTACACATATTCATGCATGGAAGCACGAAGAGTATCTGGCCACTCTTTAAATTAACCCTTGAATTATTATTTTTGAACAAGAAGTTTTTCTCATTTTGTGTGGCACTCTTTAGTGGAAATTGAAAATAAATTTTGATAAAAAAAAAGTAACTGGGGTGCCATTAATTTAAAAAACGCAGCCAAATAAAAAAAATGATAATTTTAAGTTATTACACGGCACAAATAAATTTATCACTAAGAGAGAGAAAATTAATGATTCAATATTTTGTATAACCTGACCACGCTGATCATTAATATTACGCATTATGCACCTAAGGGCTGCCCGAAACATAGAAAGTCGGCAGGCAAGGTTAATGTTGCTGAAAAGAAATGTTGGTGAACAATAATAATTATTCATATATTGATGATACTTTTACATAGATAAATACTTTACACACCTTGAAAATATCTTTCAAGTACAGCTGCCTGTTACAAAATCAGTCGAGAGAGTGATTGTTAAGAAAGAGATATCAAGAGAGAGCAAGCCAGATACCACTCATGTTTATCTACAAGTAGACAACTGAAGGCAACTTTGCTGTCATTTTTCCTCAGTCTCTTCCTGTTCTGAAAGCCTCTTCAGTGGAAAAATATCTGACAGACTTCGCTGCGCTCCTTTCCGGTGCTGCTGATCGCATAAAATTTGATTGTTGATGCCAGCTGCTCTGCATCTGATGCATTATTTGCCAATTAAAAAATACAATTGCTCTTTCACATTTAAGGATTAATTACAATATTATATAGTAATACAATTTAAAGGCACGGAATTAATACAAAAGTGAAGTGTTTCTTATGTAGGTTTACATGAATTATTTTAGTTTTGGGGCTTAAATTTATTTATGCATAAAAAGAAACATTTCACCCTGTCAAATCTGTAAATAATCATGTCTACCCTGCACCAACTGGGGACAGGGGTACAAGAAAATGAAGAAGAATCATACAATGCAGGCTTTCACAGCACTCATTTTAGTGCAGAATACTAAATGTGCTCTGAAATTTGTCTGTTCTTGCAGGATTTATAATTTCAGTTACTTTAATCTCTTTCAGTACTGCCTATCTGGATGAAGAGATTAATTACACACACACACACACACACACACACACACACACACACACACACACAGGGTGGTCCACTGATCGTGAACAGGCCAAATATCTCACAGGTCAAACAGATATCAACTGAGTTTTGTTAAATAGGAACCCCCATTTTTTATTACATATTCGTGTAATATGAATACTTTAGTTGGACCACTTTTTTCGTTTTTTGATAGATGGCGCTGTAATAGTCACAAACGTATAAGTACGTGGTATCACATAACATTGCGCCAGTGAGGACGGTATTTGCTTTGTGATACATTACCCGTATTAAAATGGACCGTTTACCAATTTCAGAAAAGGTTGATATTGTGTTGATGTATGGCTATTGTGATCAAAATGCCCAACAGACGTGTGCTATGTATGGTGCTCGGTATCCATGCTGGTTGGCATTGAGGAGGTCGTTCTGTTAAAGAAACCTCATTATGTTTGAGCTCAAAATATATTCTAAGAGTCTACAACTAACTGATGTCAAGGATATCGGACAGTAATTTTGTGGATAACTTCTACTACCTTTCTTCTAGAAAGGTGTGACCTCTGCCTTTTTCTAGGAACTGGGTATGGTTTTTTGTTTGAGGGATCTATGATACATTATAGTTAGAAGAGGGGCTAACTCAGTTACAGGGATTCCATTGGGGCCCTGGGGCTTTGTTCAATTTTAATGATTTCAGCTGTTTTTCAACAGTTTAGTTAATTAGTTATTTTCTGCTTTGACCCTTGTGACTTCTCGCAAATTTTAGTGAGTTTTGGCCTTCCACTATCGTCATCTACCTCAGATTTCATCTCGTTTTTTCCCCCCTTGTGCATCCATTTCATCCTTTTCACATGTATATGGGTGTATTTTTGCGTAATTTTTCGGATGTAAGTCTACTTTCTTATGTCATTTTTTGCACCACCATGGATCCATGCTCCTTCCACCTGCATCAATACAGAAAAGTTTCCTTAATCCTTGCCAGACCCCAGTCCCACATACTGTTCCAGTGTTGTTTCTTGGCTCATGAAATCCCCCCTTATGGCCTTATCATCAAATTGCTCATCTGTGGTTGCCACCCCTCCTTACCAAGCTCAGTCCTCCTTGCAGTACCTTCTCTCCATCTGCAAAATTCTCCTGCTATGCAATCCCAAATTCCTGGAACCCATAACACACACTGAAACTTTTGCCCTGCAGGAACTTGAGCAACATGCCCAACGCCACCTCAAAAAGCTCTCCATCCTACTCACTTCCTACTCACTTCTACAACCACCTCCAAACCTCCCCCACGCCCCCTCATAGCTGACAAACTCTGTCTTGCAGACCTACTACATTTACCCCACCCTCCAAAACTCCCTCCCACCACCACACAGAACCTAAACAGACCAGCAACACAGTTATGAACCTTAGTCCCACAGAAATATCAGTCCTTTCCAAAGGCCTCACCTTTTGCCCCACTCCCAAATTCAACCATGCACGACTAGTTAAAGACCTTCTCTCCTTCTACCGATCCCTACAGTGGAAACACTTTTTTGCTACCAACCCAATCAATCAGACTCAACCAAAGACCAATAATGAACCTTACCTAACTCAGTTCATTCCTTCATTCAACCATGATTCACCCCCACTGCCTCCAAACCACCCCATGCTAACTTTCCAGAATTTCTGAACCTCAAACCTTGCCTCAACATCATTCCCCAAATCCCGCAACATGCAAACTAACCTTACATCCGCAGAAAGAACCGCAGTCCACCATCTAAAAACTGATCCCAACCTTATAATCCTACCTGCTGACAAAGGCTCCACCACCGTTGTTTTTAACCGCAAGGATTACGTGGCAGAAGGACTCCATCAGCTGTCAGATACTTCTACCAACAAACCATGACACAGTGATCCCATTCCAGTAATCCAGCAGGATATCTAGTCACTACTCAAATCCTTAGGCTCATCCCAGAACCTCTCCCCAGAGTCCATCTCTCTACTTACCCCTACCACTCCCCGCACTCCCACCTTCTACATGCTTCCTAGAGTCCATAAACCTAACCACCCAGGACGCCCCATAGTGGCCGGTTACTGTGCCCCCACGGACAGAATCTCTGCTCTCGTAGACCAACACCCTCAACCTATTACCCGGAACCTATCCTCCTATATAAAAGAGACCAACCATTTCCTTGACCGACTCTCCGCAGTTCCTGTCCCTTTACCACACAGTGACCTGCTCATCACTATTGATGCCACATCCCTGTACACTAACATTCCTAATGCCCATGACCTTACTGCTGTCGAACACTACCTTCCCAGATGCCCTATGGATTCCAAACCAACAACCTCCTTCCTAGTCTCCATGACCAACTATATCCTCACCCACAATTACTTCTCCTTTGAAGGCATTACCTACAAACAAGCTATGGGCACCCGCATGGCACCATCCTATGCTAACCTATTCATGGGCCACCTAGAGGAATCCTTCCTAAAAACCCAGAATCTTAAACCCCTCACCTGGTTCAGATTTATTGATGACATCTTTGCTATGTGGATTGAAGGTGAGGACACCTTATTCACATTCCTCCAGAACCTCAACAACTTCTCCCCCATTTGCTTCACCTGGTCCTACTCAACCCAACAAGCCACCTTCCTAGATGTTGACCTTCACCTCAGAGATGGCTACATCAGTACCTCTGTCCATATCAAACCTACTAACCATCGGCAATACCTTCACTTTGACAGCTGTCACCCATCCCATACCAAGGAGTCCCTTCCGTACAACCTAGCCGCCGGTGGTCATCGCATCTGCAGTGACGAGCAGTCCCTCTCAAAATATACTGAGGGTTTCACTGAAGCCTTCACTGACTGTAATTATCCTCCCATCCTTGTACAAAAACAAATCTCCCGTGCCTTATCTTTCCAGTCTCCCACCACCTCCCAAAGTCCCACAGTCCAGCCACAGAGGAGCATTCCCCTCGTAACTCAGTGCCATCTAGGACTGGAGCAACTGAATTACATTCTCCGCCAGGGTTTCAATTTGCTCTTGTCATGCCCTGAAGTGAGAAATGTCCTGCCCATTATCCTTCCCACCCCTCCTACTGTGGTATTCCGCCATCCACCAAACCTACACAATATACTCGTCCATCCCTATACAACCCCTGCTCCCAATCCCTTAGCTCATGGCTCATACCTCTGTAATAGACCTAGGTGCAAGACTTGTCCCAAACATCCTCCTACTACGACCTACTCCCGTCTGGTCACTAACATCACCTATCCCATCAAAGGAAGGGCTACCTGTGAAACCAGTCATGTAATTTACAAGCTAAGCTGAAACCTCTGTGCTGCATTCTATGTAGGCATGACAACCAACAAGCTGTCTGTCCGCATGAATGGCCACCGACAAACTGTGGCCAAGAAACAAGTGGACCACCCTGTTGCTGAACACGCTGCCAAACATGATATCCCTCATCTTAATGACTGCTTCACAGCCTGTGCCATATGGATCCTTCCCACCAACACCAGCTTTTCTGAATTGCGGAGGTGGGAAGTTTCCCTGCAATACTTCCTACGTTCCCGTAACCCTCCTGGCCTCAACCTTTGTTAGTCACTGTCCTCACCCATCCAGCCCCCTCCCTGTTCCCGTTCCAGCACTACACAGCTGTCATTTCACCACCACACCCAGTCTTTTAATTTCTTTTATTTCTCTCCTTTCCGCTACTTACCCCCTCCCCCCTCCATACCTTCTCTCCTGCCCTCCCTCTAAACTGTAACACTTGACTGTCTGCCACTCCAACCACACTATCCCTCCCCCTCCCTACCCCAGCCTCCTCCTTACCCCCACCCAGTTGCCACTCCCATCATGTACTGGTGCTGCTGTTCGCAGTGTGGTATCAGCTCACTGAGACTGCAGACGTGTGTGGAAGTTGCGTTTATGTGAGTGTGTGTGTGTGTGCGTGTGTGTATGTGTGTCTACCGCTGACAAAGGCCTTAATGGCCAAAAGCTTTAATTATGTGAATCTTTTTATTGTGCCTATCGCGACTCAGCATCTCCGCTATATGGTGAGTAGCTACTTTCCTTCTCTAATATTGTGACATTCCATCCTGGATTTTCCATTGTTTGATACAAAAACATATTTTAATATTTATTTATACACAACATTTAATGTACATGCAACCTACAGATAACGTAGTTCTTTGTGTGAGTTGTACACTGAATAACTAATTTACAATTGTACTAGTAAAGTATTAGAGAGACTACTCACTTTAAATGTAATTGGATTTGGAGCTTACTTTGCTACTCTTGTATCTGTAAATGGCCCATAAATAACAAAGTTTGATATATCACTTCAACTGCACGATTATGAAACAATTTGGAATTTTCTTTAGTTATAATTTGTTCAGTCAAATCAGTAATTTCAGATTGAAGAAGATCATAATACATTCATATAATAAACAAAATTATCGAACACAAATTTCTAACACTGTAGGAATTTTGTAGAGAGTTACTCAAAAGTAAACATTTTAGTGAACAGTAATCTTCAACATGTGTTAAAAGTAAGCTGGATATGTCAAGTAACATAACACTGAAACTTCTACAATGATAGCAGACGAAATAGTTTTGTTATATAGCAGGAATTTGCAAATTTCGAATATAACTATTTGAAGTTAAACAACAGAAAGTACAGGATGGAATAACAACACAGTGGCTCGAGACAGCAGTCATGTGTGTGTGAGTTGTGCAAGTGTGAATGTGTGTGTGTTTTTCTGTTTTGGAAGAAGGCCTTTTGGCTAAAAGCTTAAATGTATAGCATTATTTTTGTTGTTCCCATCTGCAACTCAATGTCTCCTCTGTATAATGAGTAGCAATCTGTTCTTTTCATAATATTTTTTGAAATAAGTATTTTATGAAACCTGGCATAAAAAAATGTAATGTACAAGAAACAAACTGTTTAAAATATTTTCTTCATTAATGTAAAACTTAGTGTAACACTTAAATTTTTAGGACTATGTGATTTTTCAATACAACTTTACAAAAGTATAATAGAAATAATGAACCAGTTGTCACTGACTGTTACTTCTTTACATAGGGGCCAGTAAAGACCAAGTGGTTGTTGTAAGAGGGAGTTTGTAAAAAATGGTGGTTGTGCTATCAGAGTTTAAAACAAAAATATATCTTTCATCAACTAATTGATGTAAAATTTATATACTGTTCTTCAAGGATAAAGCAATACACGATTACGTGAGATAAAAGTCAGTGTTTCATTCCACAGCTTGAAATATGAGTTGGACCACTTGCAAACAATAGATGTCAAGCTAATTTCAGTTAGGTACTTGTTAAATTCAATTTATTCCTCTTGTCATAAAATGAAGTGCAAAATATGATTACTTTTGTTAATTGGCTGAACAGTGGCAGTTACTTAAATGATTTTAGACAGGGAGAGTTGTACTGGAACACTTTTGGCTGCCATGAGGCAATGTATGAAGCATGCAATGACTACTGTAGCAGTATCTTATCAAAAAAATCTCTAACAATACTCAAAGAAATTCTGATCATATGAACAGTCTGTCTGTGGCATGAACATTAATGTCCAGACCCATGGATGAGAAATGAACTGTAAATGAGAGTAGTAAAGAAAAATCAGGAATACTATGTTGTGAAAATGTTCTTTTACAATGGAAGATCTCACACTATCACAAAGCCGAGTGATACAGACAGTGGGGTTATTGGCATTGATCAAGAGCTACAAATTGTTAAAATTAAACAAGGATCCAGGGTGTTGTCTTTTGGCAAAGGCAAGACATTATTATGCATCCTTAAATATTGAGTAGCCATAGAGATTTACAACAACATGATAATTTTAGCAGATGCCGACATTGCAGAAACAGAATGATGACTGACTACTTTTAATCAAGAACTATGACACCAGCCAGAGAGTTTAGTATCACACAACAAATGGTGATGCCTCTATACAGCTCTACAGATTCAGGGGTTTCTTGAGCCTTTGACACAGTTGCTGTTTTCTCTATGAAAATATCTCCTGCAGTTAGAGATGAAATGTCATGGAATGGTTTTGTATATAGGCCACATCCTCTCAACATGGAAGTTTTAACTTACAAAACACAAGCCGTGAAAGCCTGCAATGCATGATTTTACTAAAGGATTTTATATTTTTACACGGATAAATTTCCGAATTCATCAGATAACTTTTGGAGACACAAGTAGAGTGGAAATTGGGCCCCAAATATTACACAAAATTCTACACATTACAAGCTACATTTTACACAGGATTCTCTTTGGTTGCTCGTGTGCGACCTGCCAATATGGATGGGCTCATAGCATAACAACCTGCAGATAACACTCCAGGTAAGAAAGGCACTCATTCACAGGCTGATTTTATTTGTTGTCAATAACAAATCTGACATGGTTTATGAGTCGACAGATAGGACCCGAAAACCACAGGAAGTTGGGTATGGGAATACTGGTAGGAAAAAAATGCAGAACAAAGGGAGATCATGTTATCCCAAGGCACAACTCCACAAAAACTGGGAACTCAAAGTAATTCACTCCTTGACATTAAAAGTGTAACAGAGTGACAGGAGAGTGGAAGGGTCGGTTGATTAAGATTGTTATTCTTAACAACTTTTATCAAAAGAAAATCAGAACAGTGCTTAATTGTCCACACTGGATACAATTAAAAGAAAGGCATCTGAAAAAGTTAGCTGCAGTTGGCCATTTTTTTTTATTTATTTTTTTTATAAAAATTTAAAACTGAATTACAAGAAGCAATATGAATTCAATAGTTAGTCCCAGCAGTCACATCCTAAAATTTGAATTTAAAGATTAGGACCAGGCAACTTTACCAAAAAGCATTTTAAAATAGAATTTAATGAAGGTGGCACACCAAGCATGAAAAAAAAAAGGGGGAGATACAAAATCTATTTCTGATAACTTCAATCTTTACAGGCTGAAAAATTTAATTTATACAATTACAAATATGGAAGTTTCCTTCAACAACTGTTTGAAAAGACAAATGTTTTCTCCAGGCCCCTTCTGGGTTGCTGACAGTTGCATCAGAAGCCCTACTCATGTCCTGTGCAGTAGACCCTACCACACCCAGTAAGATTTCCAAGTATCAACAGAGGTGAAGCTTAAGAAATGTTAATTGAGGAGATGTATTTAATGAGCCAAATGCTAATGATAAATGCAACATATTTCTTCATAAATTTGTATCCCTTTTTGAACATTGTTTCCCAAAGAAAATTACTAAATGTAACACCACACACTTTTCAAAGAAACCTTGGATTACTACAGGTATTAAAGTGTCTTCAGAAAGAAAAAGAAAACTTTATGAGAGAGCAAGAACTAGTAAAGATCCAGAAGCAGTTTTACACTATAAAAATTATTGTAACATACTGAGAAAAGTTGTAAGGAAATCAAGAAATATGTGTGTTAGAGAAGAAATTAACAACTCCGGCAATAAAATCAAATCAATATGGAGTGTTGTTAGAAAGGAGAGAGGAAAAGTAACCACTGGGGTAGGTAGTATTACTATTAAGGAGAACAAGACCATCCTAACCAACAGTACACAAGTAGCTAATGTATTTAACAACCATTTCTTAAGTGTAGGAGAAAAAACTGGTGAGAACAGTTCAAAAGAAAAAGCCAGCAGTACATGGAAGAGTCTGTTTTGAAAAACTTTAGTCAGATTAAATTCCACCTAACAACCCCCTGTGAAATAAGTAAAATTATTAAATCTTTGAAAAATAAATGTTCTGTTGGAGTGGATGACATCTCTAATAAGATATTAAAACAATGTGAAGCAATTACAGCTGATGTTCTGAGTCACATATGTAATGCATCATTAACTCAAGGTATTTTCCCAGACAGGTTAAAATGCGCTACAAAAAGGGAGACACCACAGATGTCAATAATTATTGGCCAGAATCCTTGCTTACAGCATTTTCAAAAATCTTTGAGAAAGTAATGTACTCAAGAGTGCTTAGCCATCTTAACAGTAATGGGATACTTAGTAAATCACAGTTCCGATTTCAAAGATGCTATTCCACTGAGACAGCAATATACAATTTCACTGTCCACAAAATAAGAGTCTTTTAATTGTAAAATGTCACCAATAGGAATTTTCTGTGACTTGTCCAAAGCATTTGATTGTGTGAACCATGACATTATGTTCCAGAAATTACAGTTCTATAGTATAAATGGAATAACATATGAGTGGTTTAAGTTGTACCTACAGAACAGGAAGCAAAAAGGTTCCTTATATGGGTCAAGTGATTTAAATAAGTTTGCCACTTCATCTAACTGGGGTGAAATTACATTAGGTGTCCCGCAGGGTTCAATCATGGGTCCCCTTCTGTTCTTGATATATGTGAACGACCTCCCTTCCTATCTGAAACAGGATGCTGAACTGACACTGTTTGCTGATCATACAAGCATCATTACTAATCCGGTAAAAGAAACTCCTATTGAAAATGATACAAATAAGGTCTTTGGAAAAGTCATTAAATGGTTTGCTGCAAATGGGCATGCTCTAAACTTTGAAAAAACAAAGTATATCCAATTTTCTGCTGCAAAAAGTACAGTTCCTTCAATGAATATAACACATCAACAGAAGTCAGTAGGGTAGAGCATACTAAGTTTTTGGTTGTACACATTGATGAGAATCTTAATTGGGAAATTCATATTTTGGATCTTCTAAAGCGACTAGGTTCAGCAACTTTTGCAATCAGAATAATTGCCAATTTTGAGGATATAGAAATTAGGAAGCTAACACACTTTGCATACTTTCACTCTGTGATGTCATAAGGAATAATATTTTAGTGTAACTCAACATTTAGACAAAAAGTATTCACTGTTCAAAAGAAAGTGGTTAGAATAATGTGTGGGGTTCATAGTAGCACATCTTGTAGGCATCTTTTTAAAAGATTGAGAATTCTTACAACAGCCTCACAGTACATTTACTCACTAATGAAATTTATTCTCAACAACATGGAACAGTTTAAAAACAACAGTGACAGTCATGATTATAATACCAGAAAAAGAGAGACTTACACTATCCTTTACTCAACCTGTCTTTGGCACAGAAAGAGGTAAAATATGCTGCTATAAAAATTTTCGACAAATTACCACACAAAATAAAATGTCTGACAGACAGCAGTAACAGCTAAAAAATAAATTGAAATCAAATCTCCTTGACAACTCCTTCTGTACCATATATGCATTCTTGAATAGGAATAAATAAATCTATAAATACAGTATAAACATTTTGTGCCATTTAAGGGAATGGAGTGGCAGGTTGATAGACACACAAACAAACAAAAACATACACACAAAACTCTAGCTTTCTCAACCAACGGCTGCTTCGTCAGGAAAGAGGGAAGGAGAGGGAAAGACGAAAGGATGTGGGTTTTAAGGGAGAGGGTAAGGAGTCATTCCAATCCTGGGAGCGGAAAGACTTACCTTAGGGGGAAAAAAGGACGGGTATACACTCGCACACACACACATATCCATCCACACATATACAAACACAAGCAGACATATTCAAAGACAAAGAGTTTGGGCAGAGATGTCAGTTGAGGCGAAAGTGCAGAGGCAAAGATGTTGTTGAAAGACAGGTGAGGTATGAGTGGCGGCAACTTGAAATTAGCAGAGATTGAGGCCTGGTGGGTAACGGGAAGAGAGGATATATTAAAGACCAAGTTCCCGTCTCCGGAGTTCGGATAGGTTGGTGTTAGTGGGAAGTATCCAGATAACCCAGACAGTGTAACACTGTGCCAAGATGTGCTGGCCGTGCACCAAGGCATGTTTAGCCACAGGGTGATCCTCATTACCAACAAACACTGTCTGCCTGTGTCCATTCATGCGAATGGACAGTTTGTTGCTGGTCATTTGCACATAGAATGCGTCACAGTGTAGGCAGGTCAGTTGGTAAATCACGTGGGTGCTTTCACACGTGGCTCTGCCTTTGATCGTGTACACCTTCCGGGTTACAGGACTGGAGTAGGTGGTGGTGGGAGGATGCATGGGACAGGTTTTACACCGGGGGCGGTTACAAGGGTAGGAGCCAGAGGGTAGGGAAGGTGGTTTGGGGATTTCATAGGGATGAACTAAGAGGTTACGGAGGTTAGATGGACAGCGGAAAGAAACTCTTGATGGAGTGGGGAGCATTTCATGAAGGATGGATCTCATTTCAGGGCAGGATTTGAGGAAGTCATATCCCTGCCTACACTGTGACGCATTCTATGTGGGAATGACCAACAACAAACTGTCCATTCGCATGAATGGACACAGGCAGACAGTGTTTGTTGGTAATGAGCATCACCCTGTGGCTAAACATGCCTTGGTGCACGGCCAGCACATCTTGGCACAGTGTTACACCGTCCGGGTTATCTGGATACTTCCCACTAACGCCAAACTATCTGAACTCCGGAGATGGGAACTAGCTCTTCAATATATCCTCTCTTCCCGTTACCCACCAGGCCTCAATCTCCGCTAATTTCAAGTTGCCGCCACTCATACCTCACCTGTCATTCAACAACATCTTTGGCTCTGCACTTCCGCCTCGACTGACACCTCTGCCCAAACTCTTTGTCTTTGAATATGTCTGCTTGTGTCTGTATATGTGTGGATGGATATATATATATATATATATATATATATATATATATATATATATATATATATATATATATATATATATATATATATATATATATATATATAAATCCTTTCGTCTTTCCCTCTCCTTCCCTCTTTCCTGATGAGGCAACAGTTTGTTGCGAAAGCTTGAATTTTGTGTGTATGTTTGTATTTGTTCGTGTGTCTATCGACGTGGCAGCGCTTTCGTTTGGTAAGTCACATCATCTTTGTTTTTAGATATATTGTTCCCATGTGGAATGTTTCCCTATATATATATATATATATAAAAAAATAGATGCGCGAGTGTATACCTGTCCTTTTGTCCCCATAAGGTAAATCTTTCCGCTCCCGGGATTGGAATGACTCCTTACCCTCTTCCTTAAAACCCACATCCTTTCGTCTTTCCCTCTCCTTCCCTCTTTCCTGACAAGCAACCGTTGGTTGCGAAAGCTAGAATTTTGTGTGTATGTTTGTGTTAGTTTGTGTGTCTATCGACCTGCCAGCGCTTTTGTTTGGTAAGTCTCATCATCTTTGTTATATACTATATATATATATATATATATATATATATATATATATATATATATATATATATATATATATATATATATATATATATATATAAAATCTTGTTTCACAGGTCCATTTCTTGTGCACTTGACACGTTCCACATCATAATGGCTACTGGACCGTGTGATTGATCAATGGAACACGCAACCAACTAACTAATAGCTGCTAGCAGCAGTGGCATTGGGTCAACTATGCAATGTTGACCATCTCACTCAATTCCAAGAATCACTTTGTCTTGAATCCTTTGTGATATTACTTGGTAGGCGGTAAAAATTTTGTGGAAAAAGGTTTTTCTAATAATATGTAAAGAGAAGTACGTATTTATTGCAGAAACATAATTGTGATTTTGTGTAACAAATGCAGTATAATCATGGCAAATGGCAGGGAATTATTACTGGAAAAGAAAAAATGAATCTTTACGTTCTCTTTTGTTACCTTTCCAAGATTGTCTCTTCTCTTGTTCTGATGAAACAGACATGAGCTGTACAAACATCTTAATTTGTATAACAAAATGGAGCAGCATTTTGTATAGTTTATAAGCAAAATATACAGCATAAAATTTAAAAGTGTTAGTGAGTCAGTTGCTCATCAAGTATTGCACTCCAACCCAGTTCTGAACCAAGAAGACCTGGCAATATTAACGTCCGATTTGCCTCCATTATGGTTAACATGGGAATAGTAATTGAAAGGCGTGGTGGCATAACAGACCTTACAAGGATCACAAGAAACTGAAAGGTAAAAAACTCAAACTCTGAACTATGTACAGACACTGGACTGTGTGCATCAATGAACTAATATACACAGCTCCAGCTCCAGTTCCTCAAAATTGATGCATATAGCCTCATAGCTTTAAGTAAAAATAACATTTCAATTAACAATACAAAATTTGCTTTTAAACACAAATTTTTTCCATGCAAGGTCATCCACAACGTTGTTATTATTTTATTAATTTATTATACCTCATGGCTGCACTGTGTACAGTATTGGTAATTGCGCATCCTCTTGAGGCGACTGCCACAAAATTGAATTTTGTGATGCTGTGTCAATCACTGCACATCCTCCAACCCCCAAAACATATTCATGGGACAGTAGCTTCTTGGTTAGGGATCTCCAAAGGACAATATTTGTGCCATCAAACCATGGACACCCATAGCTAAAATAAATTGCTGTAGGTTGTATTTTAATTTATTATACCCTTTACTCTAGCAGAGAATTAAACTGAAATTAGCCTGTATAGAAATCTTACAATGCTCACATCTCTTCACCAAGAATATAAAATTTAATGTACATAAAGAGACAAATGTACGTGCCCATAACTGTACCCTAACTGTAATAGTAGGTTATGAACATCCCCCATATTTTCACAGGCTTAAAATAATAAAATTTAGTTAATCAGTTGTTTTAACATTAACATAAAATTTAACTTGAGATAAATACACACAAAAGATTCATTTAATTTGTGGGTTTTGGACCAGTGGGGTGACTGGAGACACAGGATTTGTTCCAGCCTAGTAAACCTGGACAGCAATTACCCATTAGTTTATCTGTCACTTTACTGACCCCCTGGAAGTTCTGCACCCAGACCCTGTCACCTGGATTGAGGTGAGGAGGACATCTACCTTTGTTGTGGCTCAGGGCTTCTCTGTTACAGCTGCATTCCAGATTAGCTCTTGACCTGTAACATTTGTCTCGGATCTGCACTGCATCCATTTTCATAGATAACAATTGGTTGACTGACCACAAATTTACTAGTGGTGAACTGGGTTTATAGATGAATATAAAGCTAGCTGGATTCTGTTTTTGTGATTCACCAATGAAGCAACTGGCCCAACTTGGAATGTTCTTCATGGAGGTATACTAAGAGCGCGGACACAAATTATGGTTGACTCATTCTGCAGATGAGAGGCTAGGACAGTAAGGTGTTGTAATGGTGTTCATAATTCCCTTCCCTAAACAGAAGCCCCAAGTCAGTTTTGAAGTTAATGCTGCAGTATTATCAGAGACTAAATATTGACACTGCCAGAAGGTAGCTATCAAAGACTGTAAACAAATTACAGTGCCCTATGCAGTCATGTCACAGGTCAAAAATAACTAGCAAAAGTGGGTAAAGACATCCACACAAACTAGAATGAAGCTATTCCCAATTTGCGACCACCTCATCAGCTGATACTCGTATCCGAGTTTTCATTTCTCTCCTGAGATTTCCTTTGTCATGGTTCAGGTGCGGAAGTGTCGTTGATGGCTTAGCAATCCAATCCTAGCATGGAACAGGCAGCCACAGGCATTACAGCTGATGGAAGGTGGAGGATGTGGCTGAGCCTGGAGGAGTTTATGTGAACACCTACATAATCTATGAATAACCTCTCCGTAGGTGGTGTCACTGTTTCACAAGACAGCAATCCCTGCTGTGTACTCATTATTGGCATACTCACTGCATCCACTCCTTAATTTCCTTATCCATGTCCCACTAGATAAAATTTTCACAAATCTTCATTCAAGTTTTAAATATTCATAAGTGGCCAATGCCTGGCAATTGATGATAGTATTTACATATTAATGGTGCTGATTCGGGGTGTAGAACTATTTGGTCCTGTTTACTTCCCCTGGCTGAACAGCATAAGACATTTCTGTTCAAACAGTAGGATTTCACCTTTTCTGCACTCTTTATCTTCTCCTTAATTTTTTTCAACCTAACATTAAAACCCTGATGTTCCACAATGCCCTCAAGCAAGCCTTGGAGATGAGTGAGTACAGCATCAATGTACTCTTGTTCATGTTGACTGCTTCTTTGAAGGGTCTGCCAACTAGTTGGTTTGCTATTAGTCTCTAATCTTGATAAGCCCCAAGAGGCATCTCCTATTGGTCTTCTACCTGGAGGGTGTTCTTGTAAAAGAACCATCACCACATAGAATGAGAGGCATCTGTTAGAAATAAAAATTCCTTGGAAAAGCCAGGGGTCGCTAACGTGGGTGCTGTTGCTACATCATCTTAAGACCACTGAAGGTGGTGTGTTGGGAAGGACCCCATTCAAATTTCTGTCCTTTCACAATTCATTCAATGGAGATACCATTTGGAAGAAGTTAGGTATGAACTTTTGAAAAAAAATAATCATGGCACTGACGCTTGCCACAGCTATGGGATACATAGCTGGTGGGTAAATGTGGATAGCCTCAGTGTGGCTTTATCAACTGTAATGCCATGAGGAGAAACTATATGTCCTGAAAATGACATCTATGGTTGAAGAAATTTTACCTTAGAAGGCTTAACTGAGAGCCCCGCACCCCTTAACTGGCACAGGACTTCCTTACAGTGTCTAACATACTTAGAAAAAGTCTCACTGAAAATAACCAAACCATAAAGGTAGCGACAGACAAACTTAAATGTGATATCTGAGAGTCGAAATGGGACACAGTTAAACTCATATACTTTCCAGTCGGATGCAAAAATTGTGATTGGTTTTTAGAGTTTTCAGAGCATGGAATCAGATGACAAGCCAGGTTGATATCCAAAGTAACCAAGAATTTGGCCTTACAAAACTAGGACAAACAAGGATACAGATCAGGCAACAGAATAGACTGCAATATTACCTTTTGTTCAAAGCATGATGATCCATGACAGTCCAAACTCCTCCATCTCCTTTTCAAACCAAAGATATGAAAAGGTCTAATGATTCTGTCCTTATGCATTTCCTCAATAGCCAACTTGAGCTGTTTCATTCTCAGACGATGTGTACCCCTGACTTCAAAGCATCAGTAATCACTTGAGTGTATGCGTGACATATGTGCCATAATTGTGTGGACTGCTTGACTAAAACTATTGCTATCTTGTTCCTCTGTTTCTTTGACCGGATCAACCTGTGCACACTAGCTTCAACTTAAATTTCCAAATGAAACCTTTGATCCTCAGCTTAATGGTGAATTCTCTCAACACATGTAATTTACAAGAGTTGGCCACCTTGCAACTACCAACCTCCATGCTCACTGGAGAAAACTGACATGGTAATTGACATTTGTGATAGCACTCTTCACAAGTTAATAATAATGAGCCTCCCATGTCAAGTGTGGCACAAACTGGTTCTTGGTTCAAAAGACAAATCAATGGAACTGGGGCATCAGGTGAAACTACTACCTAATTACACATTAGGCCTCTACTTGCCCAAATGTTGCACCTATTCCTGCCCTCTAGTTGGTCAAAATTGTCGCTGTTCGTTGGTTCTCTGCCTGGACAACCTTTTTTTTAAAGGGTCAGGACTCCCACATCTAAAACATGTGTATGGCATTCTATTGCCTATAAGGTAGCCCCTTCCACATCCCTTAGGTGGCTGCAATTCCTGTATCCCCATTCTATCTTTTGCCTCACATCCACATAACGGACCTCGTAAATCTGCAAATGACTGTGGTCTTGCCACAAACCTAGACCTATCATCCAGACTTATCCTTTCAAGAGTATTGCTGATAACTTCTGACATGTGTCCAGCAAATAATGCCTTCACTGTGTGCCTGATATCCCATATATACCATGCTAATGGCTTCGCATTTTGTTGTACCTGCCATTAGTGTCTTTATACTAACTCCTGTGGTGCCTGCAGCAGTATCGATTGCTTACACAAATACTCCTGAAATTCACTAAGGCTATACTGCACCACTGTAACTACACTGACATAGCCATTAACTGACCTGTACACCTTGGATATAGCAAGTTATAAAACTGTTGTCCTATCAGCCAACGATTTTCACCTTTTTCCTGTAACTCAACTAGGTACTGAATCTTGGCTATGGGGTCCACTGTCAATTTTTGGTTCTCTTGTAATAACCCAAGTAAAGGGTTAGATAACTTAGCAAGCAAATCATTGTACTTGTGGTTTGGCATGCTCTCTTGCTGCTCATCAACAACTCTCCTATTAATCTGGCTACTGTACCCAGTTTCCTCTGCAGTAGCTTCCATATGCTTCACTTCTAATTTCTCTCCTAGATTCAGAGCAGATATTTCCTAAAAAACATTCCACAAAGGCCGAAGTCTGTCCCTGTAACTGGTCTATCCATTTACCCAATTTTTGCTCCCTTTAATATAATACAAATCATCCAACCTATTCAAATAATACATTATTCTGGCCTTCAAATGTCTCACTTATGCATGGGAAGGTTCACCTACTTCAGAGTATGACACAACTGATGCTATTTCAATTACCGCAGACTCAACAGGATCAACAGCCTTGCTCGCCTCATTCAAATACACTGCTGTTACAGCAACAAGTTTGTGCAACACTTCCTACAGCTTTCATGCGTGGTCAGCTATGCTCCCAGTACAGTCACAGCCTCTAATTCTAAGCTCATACTGCAATTATTCTTTCCTCAGTTCATCAACTCCAAAAGACCTCTTGACCACCCATCCTGAAATAAATAAACCTCAAACAGTACTTATGTTCCAATATTATCAACACAGAATAACCTACTGATTAACAATAACCCAAGTAATCAAAGAAAACAGACTCTGCTACCGCTGTGTAATTAAGTGACAGGAGAGTGGAAGGGGTGGTTGATTAAGTGTGTTAGTCTTAACAATTTTTATTGAAAGGAAAATTAGAACAATGATTTATTGCCTCCAGTGGGCACAATTATAAGAAACACAACTGAAACAGTTAGGCACAGTGGCCACTCTACCCAAGAAACAGTCTTAAAATAGCATTGAATGAGAAGTATACTGAATTCAATAGCTAGGTCCAGCAGCCACCTTCCCAAAAATCTTAAAATTTGAAATGAATAATTAGGCCCAATGATCACCTTACAAGTATTTTAAAATTTGAATTTGAGTGAGGGACAACAGGCACTCTGTTTGAATTCAGTGACTAGGTGCAATGGTCACATATATAAAAAAAGCTGAATTTAACTGAGCAGGCACACTGGCCATCAGAACACAAGATTTACTATATCTAGCTCCAATAACCTCAATCTTCACAAGACGAATTTTAATTTATGCAATTACACACACAGAGGTTTCTTTCAGCACCTGTTTGAAAGGGAAAAAAAGTAGTTTTCTTCATGTTCCTTCTGGGCTGCTGATATGTACCTCTTTTTAATTGCCCTGTTGATGTGCTGTGCAGGATGACCCTGCCACACCTACTAAGACTTTCAAGTGTTATAAAGGTGAAGCAACTGTTCTCTGCCAACAATGGTAATGGTGGGCCACCTATGCAGTGCTGACCATCTCACTTAATGCCAAGAAACATTCTGTCTCGAATACTTGCTCCATATAGTCGTTTCAGGCCCTCCGGTACCAAGGCTGCACTCGACACGATTTCCATGAAATTCAAGTTTGTGCATCTGGCAGACGCAAAATGGTGCTGTGTCCATCATGACACAAAAAGGTTAAACAAAGGTCCATTTTGATACTTAGGCTCTAGTTATTTGCATCTCTTCTTTGTTTCACAATTAATTTTGGCTTTTTATGCAAGTAGCAAGGGTTTTAGCTAAAAACATGGTGCTACACATATGAAAATGACATTGTATTGCCATTATTGTATCTATGACTGAGAGACAGGAATTCTATGACCTATCAAACAAGGGTGATTTTCACGTGTGTGATAATAGCCATCTACTGCCAACACACTAGTGGAATTTGAGATGACATTCAGAGCCCACAAGAAAACAGTGACTGTAACTACTTTATATGGTACTTGAACGACAAACAGAAAATGATGGGATGAATTTAAGAGAATGTGGCAAACACCATCTTCAAATACAGACAGACATCATAAATATGATACTCTTATAGTATTCTCCCAAGGCATCATTACAATGTTTGATTCACATGTTTAACCATTCTTGTAAGGTGTGTCAGTATGCTATAACTAATGCTTCATTGGATCTATTTTTTCTGGTACAATCATGAGGAGCAAGTTACACTACCATGTAGGTGCAACAATTAAATATTGTGACATTTATGTAGTATTATTTTCAACAGTATTTAGAGGTATGACATATATCTTGTAGAGATTTTCTAAAATCAATTTTATAATTTATGGAGGTTTTGTATTGTCAATTTACCATGACATTTTCAGCCCAGATATTTCCCTGCTGCTAATTTGAAGTACTGAATATATGCAGACATGATGAACATGAGTTAATACGATCACAATGGCTTTCGAGGCATGTTGTATTACTGTAAAGTTCTTGGGTTTCCAGCAAAGTGAGGTCCCAAATACATACAGTCATTAATTAGGAAAAAAAAGAAGCAACACCCTTCTAAATGGTCAGATGTAGCCATGTTTACAAAATAATTTGTGTGAAAATACAAAATAACTCGTTCCACATCATCACTGTTTACCAAGCATATTTGATCCAAGGAACATGAAACTAACTAACTAACTTACTGTCGCTCAATTTGGAGCCACTCATTCATTCAACTAACATGTTCCATAAATCGCATCACAAAGGAGGGCCTCCAGTGTTGTATGTGTTAATTACATAAACAAGCAGGAACAGCCACTGCAGGTTACTTCAGTAAAACAGACCAACAACAAAGAATGACTCATGTTAAACTACTCAAACTAACACCTATGGCAATTACTTTATACATACCAGGAAAAAAGAAGCTACTTTAAAAAAAACTGTACACCTACTGTTTCTGTCTGTCTACTTCATACTAAGCATTATTGTAACTTTATTGATTTCAGAGAATGCTATTAATTGTCTATATACATGGACATTAGTGTTGAACTGGAATTTAAATATCAGAGTTGAAATATTCTAAAAAATATTGAGAGGCTTTGACTTTTAGTACTTAGGAATGCTATACAGGGTATTTCCGTAATGACAATACTATCTGGAAATTTATGAAGGTCAAAAGTATCAATTTTGACTGTTGAATCTCGGTTTGAAAACAACTGATATGAACATTAGAAGTGAAACTAATAAAATTAATGACAAAAATCCGATGAGACACATTTTTGTTATTCTATAGCATAGTCTAATTCATACGCTGAACACACACAAAGTCTAACATTCACAATGGTTTTCCAAAAGTGGTATCTTCCAGCTTAATGCAGGAATAAAACCGTCGCACAAAGATGTGCCTCAGTGCAGTGTTATTCAAACACTGTCACAAGCATAGAAAATTCTTGCCACAAAATCCTCTTTAGCCATGACAAGTGTCTTGTAAGTCTACGCACAAGAAGCAATCAAGTGCGATCCTATCAAGTAACAGAGACTACAAAACCAGACCACCTCTTCATGTCCACATTTCAGGGAACATCTGACACAGACGTTCCTGAGCAAAAATATGCAGAGCAAGCTGGGGCTCTATCATAATGGAACCATATATATGCATTAAAATCAAAATGCATATTGTTCGGCAACAAAATGAGCATCAGAGTAAGCTGGTGCACTTAGTGAGGAGGAAGCATGTGCGAACCTATTAATCAAACACTGATCACACTCACCCCCCCGAAGTTTTATGTAAATCTGTGTTGATTGCTCTTAACAACTGATTCTCATGGACTCATGCATACCTTTTGCAACTACTGAGAATCTGCCTCTGGTGTTCAGGGTTCACATGTGAAAATCAGGGTACAGGGAGGAGGGTTGACAGTCTTTCAACATTTTGAATTATTTGTTGCTTTCCTTTATAGTTGTATGGACTAAATATGCATAAAAATGATTTAATTTTCATTAGAGTTTGTAATAATGTGCTTGTTTTGAGAAAATTACAGCAGAAATGAAGCAAAATACAAAGTTTATAAATTTTGTAAATATAATCAAATATCTTAGTGTTAGAGGTTTGACCGACAGTGAGGGAGATTTGACCAGTATCAGTGTTGTATGTAGGCCTGGAAAGTTATTAAAACCAGTGTGTTTAAACAAATTTTTGTTCTATTAACTACTTACATAAATACCCACACAAACCATGGATCTTGTGGAGGTGAGGTGGCTTGTGTGCCTCTATGATGCAGACAGACATACCACAGATGCAATCAAACAGGAGGGGTATCTGGGAAGAAGTGATACAAACGTATGTTTCCTGAAAAGGGGCAGCAGGCCAGCAGACTTTTCAGTAGTTGCAGGGATAACAGGCTGATTGACTAATCAGACCTTGTAATGTTAGTGAACATGGTCTTGCTATGTTGGTACTTCACAGGGCTGAAAGCAAGGGGAACTACATCCTTTATATTTCCTGAGGACACACTGCTCTACTGTATGGCTCAATAATGATGGCACCTCTTAGGTAAAATAGTTCCCCATTCAGATTTCTGGGTGGGGCTACTCACAAGGGTGATATCAGGAGAAACAAAATGGGCATTCTACAGACTGGAGTGTGAAATGTCAAATGCCTGAAATGGGTATGTGGGCTAAAGAATTTGAAAAAGAGATAGACTGAAGTTACAATTAGTTCAAATTAGGCCCATACAAGAGATAGACTGAAGTTAAAATTAGTTTGAATTACACAAGTTTGGTGCCAGGAAGAACAGGACTCATGATTAGATCAGTACAGGGTTATTGACAAATAAACAAATAGGAATAATGCAGAAGTATGTCCAACAAACAGTGTAGTGTGCTCGTTATCATAGACAAGACAGAGACAAAGCCAACACCCACTAATTATAGTATAAGTTTATATGCTGACTAGCTTTGCAGATGAAGGGGTTGAAAGAATGTCTGATGAGATAAAAGAAATTATTGAGATAGTTTGGGGAGATGAAAATCTAACAGTGATGAAGGACAGGAATTCAGTGGTAGGAAAAGAAGAGAAAGAAAGATAGTAGGAGAATAGAGTGGGAGAGCAGAAAGAACTTTGCACAGAACACAATTTAATCATTGGTTTAAAACTCATGAAAGTAGGTTGTATATCTGGAAGAGATGGTTATGAACTGCAGATTAAAATTGAAGAAATGCAGAAAGGTAGGAAATTAAGAAGATGAGAAATTCAGAAACTGAAGAACTGGAGGTTGTTGAGAGTTCCAAAAAATACCTTTAGATAACAATTGTCAGGCAGGGGTGAGAAACATGATAGGATATATTTGAAAGATGAAATAGTGAAGGCAGCAGAAAATCTAATAGGCAAATAGACAGGGGCCCAATAGAAATCTGTGGATAACAAGAAAGATATTGCATTTAATTGATGAAAGGAGGAAATATAAAAATGGAGCAAATAGAACATGCAAAAGAGAAAATAGGAGTATAGATAGTGAGAAATAGGAAGTGCAATATGGCAAAGAAGAAATGCAAGGCTCTAGATGCTTATTTGACTGGGGAGGCCATATGCCACCTGCAGGAAAATTCAAGAGAGCTCTGGAGGAAAGAGAAGCACATGTATGAACATTAAGAGCTCAGATGTCAAGCTTGTTACAACAGATTATTAGTTTTGATTGTAAAACAACTATCTCCAGATCTGTAAAACAAAAGAAGAAACAGAAAATTACCTTTAGGTTAAAATGACTTCGTAGCAGTAGACATCAGCATACTCTGATGAGAAATCATCAGCTGATTTGTGCAGCGAAACTGTCAAAAGAGTTCACAAGCTGGCCAAGAGGAGCACTGTGTTTAAATTTCTCTTTATTGCAGTATTGACACTCTATGACTTTTTGTTTTGAGAAGAATTTCACTTAGCTATCGATCAAGCTTGGCTGATTTACCTACCTTGCAACAATCATTATGTCTTGTGTAATTTACACATTTGATTTGTTTTGTTTGCACTACAGTGACCTGATTAATTCTAGAATAAATGTTGTTCTTCTTGATACACAGGAATTAATATTTTGTATCTGTAGCTGGCAGAGTTATGAACATGTCATGTTCAGTTCAGAAGGCTATCAACTAGTCTAATAACACTGGTGACAACGATGTGATACAGCTGAATTACGACCGATCTTTCAAGGGTAAATAATTTTTCAAGATGTATGGTGTACCCATTGTCTCAAGGCTTGCAATGCAACTGCCTCAGTTTTGGCTACACAATCCAGCATTATGGTTCACTCGAGGCAAGGTGGCTTTTCTCTACACCTCAGTAACACTCCACCAAATTCACACTTGTGGTCAGCCAATCAGACCATCACTATGCTGCAGAAATACAAGACATTATAACAGTGCTTCTGGAGACAGAATCATATCAGAGGCCCAAGACAGAGAGACAGCAGAGTGTCAGCTTCACAGGAAGAATGAGTGAGGCAAGTCTCACACAGGAAGACATCAGGGACAGAAAGACGTCTCAGTTCCTCCAACACCTGCACAGCATGGTTGACGCATGCACCATAATGGATTCGCTGTTGCACACACTGTGGAGCAGCCAGCTGCCAGCTCAAGTAAAGGCCATTATAGTATCCCAGAGGGAGATGTCACTAGACACTGTAGCAAACCAGGCAGATAGAATCAGGGTGAAATTATGCCATCCTCATGCAATTCAACAGTGGCAGCATGCAACATTGATGGTGATGTGCATGGATTATGAGAGCCTTGCTAACGAGGTTGAGTAACTGAGCAAGCAGTTTGGTGAGTTACTCTTTGATCAAAAAGTTAGAGAATGCTTTCGCAGGAGGTTAAGAAGTCATTCCTCTAAGAAGTCTCTAGCAGCAGGCAGCAGGACACAGCAGGAAATTTGTTGGTATCATAAAAAGTTGGAGACCAGGTGCAGAAATGCACTTTCCCAAACAGCAAGTGCAATCAAAAGAAGGAGCGCAAATTGTCAATTGCTCTGTCTGAACCTCTTCATAATTTTTCCATGGACCCTGTCACGTAAATATTGACCCCCGACATTGTTCCACCTCTCTACAGCAAATAACCCACAGAAATGGAGTTAGGATTACACCATGCCTTCACTTGGAACTTTACTGTTGCACAAGTGACGGAAATCATAATGAGAACTGACTTTCTTGCACATTATGTCTTGCCAGACATCGCTGATTCATGCCTTGTCGACAGCATCATTGGCCTATCTGCTGCTGAGTTTCAACGCATTGTGGCTGTGCACGACACCAAATGTATCCAGTCAACAGGCAGCACTTATGCTGAGCTACTGGAGCAGTTACCACATATCACATGGCTCTTAGGGCTCTGAAAAAATTACATCACAGCACTTTGCACTACATTAACACCACTGTAAGCCCACCAATTTCATAAAGGCCAAGACACCTTGCTCCTGATCATTAAGCTATTGCTAAAGCAGTGTTAAATACAATGAGAGTTCCCGTAGTCTCTGGTCATCCCTCCACATTTGGTTCAATGTAAATTTCATGTGGCAAGGCCTTCTCATACGGTAAACTGTTCGCTAGGTGCAAGTCTTTCGATTTGAAACCACTTTGGTGACTTGCGCATCGATGGGGATGAAATGATGATGATTAGGACAACACAACACCCCGTCCCTGAGCGGAGAAAATCTCTGACCCAGCCAGGAATCTAACCTGGGCCTCACACTTGGTTGAAAAAGTGTGGCACATGGCATCCATGTGGAGATTACTAGATTATCATGCCGTTACACTAGAATGGGGCCAGACTGTAATCCTGTGTCCCTATTAACAGAGTACATCATGTATTATGTGGTGCAACTGTGCTTAGCGTGCTAGACCATGCCAAGGCCAGCACATAAATTCCAGAGGCCGAAGAGGACATACTGAAAGCTGCTACTGTTACAACATTTGGCATCTTCGAGAGGCAGTTCATGACGTTTGGCTCACATACTTCTGAGCAGACATGGCAGCAGTTCATAGACTCATTGCTGATTTGCATACCTTGATGACATCCTCTTTTTTCAACCATTGTGGAAGTAAACCAACAGCACTTAGTCAAAACCTTAGGCACCTCGACAAATATGAGATTGTGTTTAACACTGTCAAGTGTGTTTGGGCAACCAGAGATCACATTTTTAGGCCACCTGATCTCATCTGCAGGATTGCTACCACTCTCACAGAAAGTAGAAGCAATATTGAAGATTCCAAAGCCAGAAACCACAAAGGAACTATGCTACTTTCTGGGAATTCTCAGTTTATACCAGTGTCACCTACCCCATTCGCTGGAGATTCAAGAACTTCTAACTGCAGTACTGTCTGGCCCTAAAGTTAAGGGGAAAAGGCTAGTACCATGGACAGATGTTATCCGCACTGCTTTCTAGACAGATAAGCAAAGTATAGTGAATGTCGCATTCCTCACACTCCCTCCCACATAAGAAGCACCTCTTGTACTGATGGTGGATTCAAGTCAATCCACGATCAGCACAGTATTACAATAATATATAGATGGTGCATGGCACCCACTTGTGTTTTGCTCACACAAGTTCTCTCAACGTCAACAAAATAGGAGACTGTACGATTGTGAACTACTTGTGGTTTAAAGAATCTATTACATACTCTACCATGTAGTTGGAGGAGAGAGAGTTTGCAGTTTACACAGAGCGAAAACCACTTGTCTATTCTTTAGACAAAACAATAATACGTGTTTGCCACAAAAATACAATCAATTGGAATCTACTGCTCAATTTAGCACTGAGATATGCCACATATCAGGAATCGTGACAAAGAAGCTGACTGCCTATCCTGCGTAGACAGTATAACAGATGTAATGGATTTTACTCAGCCCGCCAAAGCACAAGAGTCAGACCAGAAGCTTCAGGATCTGCTGAAAGATGCTTCCACCGACTGTCAGCTTATGCTGGACAATGTTCCTGACACAAACATTAAGCTATGCTGAGAAGTCTCAAACAGAGATCTTATCCATTTCTAGCTTCCTCATTCCGTAAATAGGTTTTTGAGAACTTGCACAGCTTATGTCACCCTGGTGTCGGTCAACAGTGAAACAGATCGCAAGCCATATTGTGTGGCCCGGTATGCAGAAAAATAGTAGAACCTGGACTCATGCATGTGTTCAATGCCAGTGTAGCAAAGTATCTCGCCATGTACATGCATCTGTGGGAGATTTGGCAGACTCAGCTGCAAGATTTGCACATATATGTGTTGATGTAGTAGGACTATTACCACCCTCAAATGGCCAACGATATCCGTTATTGGCAATAGATCACTTTACCTGCTGGCCGGAAGCCATACCAGTAGACAATATTTCAGCAGAAAAACTAGCCACCACCTTTCTTTCAAACCGGATATCCCAGTTCAAACCAGGTGAGGTGGTGCATTTGTTAACACACTAAACTCACATTCATATATCTAAAAACAAAGATGATGTGACTTACCGAACGAAAGCGCTGGCAGGTCAATAGACACACAAACAAACACAAACATACACACAAAATTCTAGCTTTCACAACAAACGGTTGCTTCGTCAGGAAAGAGGGAAGGAGAGGGAAAGACGAAAGGAAGTGGGTTTTAAGGGAGAGGGTAAGGAGTCATTCCAATCCTGGGAGTGGAAAGACTTACTTTAGGGGGAAAAAAGGACGGGTATACACTCGCACACACACACATATCCATCCACACATATACAGACACAAGCAGACATATTTAAAGTCTTTCTTGTTTTGTTTGTGTGTCTATCGACCTGCCAGCGCTTTTGTTCGGTAAGTCACATCATCTTTGTTTTTAGATATATTTTTCCCACGTGGAATGTTTGCCTCTATTATATTAAACTCACATTCAGGATGACGAGGGTCCAAACCCACATGTGGCCATCCTGATTTAGGTTTTCTGTTGCTGCAGGCAAATGCAGGGATGGTTCCTATGAAAGGGCATGGCCAACTTCCTTCCTCATCCTTCCCCCATCCGATGGGACCAATGACCTTGCTGTTTGGTCCCCTCTCCCAAATCAACCAATCAGCCAACCCAGTTCGGTTGTCCACTATACATCACTATAGACTGCAGCGAACAATTCGAATCTGAACTATTCACCAAGCCGAACAAATGCAGTGGTGCTGTACTCACAAGACGGCAAGCTAGTAATGAGATGATTAAACACTGGCAGTGGCCGTTAAAAGCCATGCCAATGTGTCATGAGTCAAACTGGACAACAGCTTTACCAGTGGTCTCACTCAGCTTGCAAAACATTTGTAAACCCAACCTGGACTCTACACCGACCAAGATAAATTATGGAGAGCTCACTGATGCACATGCAGTCTCGATGGTGGACACCAATCAAATAGAACTCAACTGAGGTATTGGATAACAAAATTCTGACCACGTCCAACATCGAGGCATGGAACATCACAAAACTTTGTGCATCACAAATTACAAACTTTTACACATTTGATGTTATACAGAGATGGAGTAAAACTGGTAGTGACATTTCCATACACGGGCCTCCATCATGTCACTGGCAGAAGAGAAAAAGCAACAGAAATTTGAATTAATGGCAAACCCAGTATTGTCTCCATTGACAGGGTTAAGCCAGTCTTTGTGTTGCCAGAACTGCCACAAATGCACGCACAACGCAACCACCATAGCCCGCACCTCGAATATGATAATCTCTAATGGAAGCAGAAACTCAAACACGGGGCCAAATGCATTCTGGACAGTGTGTACACTTCCTGGAGTGATTCATGGACGATGCCCTGTTCTCCCCAAGGGTCTGGTGTGGCAGCAGACACCAACCCACTCCAATAACAAGTCGTCAGCTGATTTTTGCGACAAAACTGTCAAATGAGTTCATGTGCTGGCTGCCAGGTGCACTGTGATAAAATCTTTCTTTGCTGCTGTGCAAAGCCCTATGATAGTTTTTGTTTTGGCAGAAACTTCACGTAGTTACCGATCAAGCTTGGCCGATACACATACCTTGTAGCAATCATTCTGTCTTGTTTTATTTACAAATTTCGGTTGTTCTGATTGTGCTACATTTACCTGACTTATTCTAAAATAAACGTTGTTCTTGATACACCAGTTTAAATATTTCATATCTGTACCTGGCTGAGTTATGAGCACTTCATATTCAGTTCAGAAGGCTATCAACTAGGCCTGCGACAAATGAACATTAAATAGTGAAAACATACATTCATGCCAGAGCCTCTGTTTCTGTGTACACTGTAGGACAGAATCCCAACATGTGACAGTGTATCTTGAGACTATGTAAATAAATGGAAAATACCTGTGATGTTTACTACACATATTATCTAAATAGGTATTAGAACACAAACAGAATAAAAAAAAAATACCATGCTGACTAATGAGTCAAGTTTTCGATAGACTGTTGATGATACCACCAAAGTTTTGGAGTGCAATTGTGCGCCTAGTAAGACATCAAAAAATTCTCTTATATAAAAAATTAAGGCAATGGACCAAGTTATTACACAAGTAAATTCCAATGTAGACATTTTTTTCATTTGTGTCCATAGATTAAGAATTGTACTATTATAACTTCATTGGTATAACTGACAGTGTATTGAAAACTCGGCTCTTTAGTGAGAATGATACATTTTTATTAGCTCTGTTTGCGTTCTAGCACTATGGTATTTACATAATGTGTGTTATAAAATCTGATAATTGTTCATATTGACCTGACAGGTGCTTTTCATTCATTCATTCACATAGTTCTGAGATAAACTATCTGATGATGGTACTCTAGCCTGCAATGTACATACACAAACACAGAGTCTCTAGCATGAGGAATATGTTTTCACTACTTAATGTTCATTACTTTGAAATGATGACATATAAAAGGCATTTTAACCTATGAGGAATTTTCTGTTTCTTGTTAGTTTTACAGATCTAAAAATGGTAGTTTAACAACTGAAACTAGTAAAACTTTGTAAAATAATGACGTATTGCGATCAAGAGAATTAAAAGATTTCCTATATTTTTTTAAAAAAAACTTTTAGAATTTGACAGAGCACTGAAACATTGAAAGCCGAAACAAGGCCTCGGGAATAGAATATATTGCCTCAGATTTATTGAGTACCTTGGAAGAGCCAGCCAGCTATGACAAAACTATTCCACCTGGCATTCAAGTTACGCTGAACTAATGAATTAACCACAGACTTCAACAAGAATTTTAACAACGTCTATTCCAAAACAATGGGTGCTGACAGGTGTCAATATTACCAAATCCTCATTTTAATAAGTCATCACTGCTGAATACTTCTTTGAATTATTTACAGAAGAATGGAAATGAGTAAGATCAGTTTGACTTTTGGAAAACTGTAGGAGCATGTGAGACAAGTTCGAGCCTAAGGAGATAGACCGAAGAAAGGCAAACCTAAGACCATAAAATCTGTAGATTTAGAAGACTGATAATGTTGACTGGACTACACTGTTTGAAATTGTGAAGGTAACAAGGGCAAACTACAGAGAGCATGGTTATTTACAACTTGTACGGAAGCCAGACTGCAGTTATTAGAGTTGAAGGATACAAATGGGAAACCAGTACATGAGAAGAGAGAGAGACATAGTGTTGTACCCTATCACCCGTGTTATTGTCATTCAATCTTAACACCAAGGATGCAGTATAGGAAACCAAGGAAAATTTGGAAGTTCAGTGAGAAGAAATTAAAACCTTGCAGTTCCCCAGTGCAATTTTGTCACAGATTGCAAAGGGCTTCTAAGATCAATTAAATGTAATGGTAGCATTTTGAAAAGAGGTTATAAAATGATCATGAATGAAATTAAAGCAAGGGTAATGGAAGACAGTCGAATTCAATCAGGTGATGTTAAATGAAATAGTCAACAAGTTTTGCTATTTGGGCAGCAAAATTAGTAACAAAGGTCAAAGTAGGGAGGATATAAAATGCAGCATGGCAACAGCAGGAAAAATGTTTCTGAGAAAAATAAGTTCCTTAAAATCAAATGTAAATTTAAGCGTTAGGAATCTTTTCTGAAGGTATTTGTATGGAGTGTAGCATCATATGAAAGTGAATTGTGAATGATAATCAGTTCTGACCAGAAGGGAATAAAAGCTTTTGAAATGTTGTGTTACAAAAGAACAATGAAGATTAGATGGGTAGCTCCATACTTAGCAATCATAGGTCGTATATCGAAACATCCGTAGGGCTTCCTAAAGACTGGACTATCGCACAGGTCACACCTATACTCAACAAACGAAATAGGCCTAATCCACTGAATTACAAGCCCACATCACTGACGTCGATTTCCAGTAGGATTGACATATACTGTGTTCAAACATTACAAATTACCTCGAAGAAAACAATTTACTGACAGACAGCCAACAAGGCTCCAGAAAATAACGTTCTAGTTAAACACAACTAGCTCCTTATTCTCAAAAGCAATGCATGCTACCGATAGGGGATGTCAAATTGATTCCATATTTTTAGATTTCCAGAGGGCTCTTGACACCGTTCGTAGTAATTGACGGAAAGTCATCGAGTAAAACAAAAGTAACATCTGGTGTCCCCTAATGTAGTGTTATAGGCTCGCTGCTGACACTGATACATCGTAGCAACCATAAAGCCTCTAGAACACTATCATTCGTCTTATATTATGATCTTCGACTCTTCTCTCTTAGTCTTCATGCCTACGCGCCATTACGAGTTGTTCAACTGTACCAGTACTCTGCTTCTACATTTCATTACCGTTTTTGATAACGAATCGCTTGTTGGTGATTTCCATCCTAACCATATCCACTGATAACCTCGACGTTGAGCGCCCGTAAGCGCCATCTACCATTTCATTGTTACGACTGGAATTACCACACTATATAAATGATTTCTATGGTGCGAAAAGTGGCAACTGACTCTAAATAATTAAAACTGTGAAGTCATCTATGAGTACTAAAAGGAATCCCCTAAATTTCGGTTACACTGTATATAACACAAATGTAAAGGATGTGAATTCAACTAAATACTTAGTGGCTACAATAACGAACAACTTAATTTCGAACGCTCACACAGTTAATGATGTGAGTAGAGCGAACCACAGAGTGCGATTTATTGGCAGAACTCTTAGAAAATGCAACATATCAATTGAAGAGACTGCCCATACTATGCTTGTCCATCTTCTTCTGGAATGATACGACTGATGGAGGACATCGAAAAAGTTCAAAGGTTGTTTTGTAATATCGCGAAATAGGGGAGAGAGTACGACGGATATGATAGGCCTACGTGAGTTGGGGTGGCAATCATTCAAACAAAGGCATTTTTCGTTGCGGTGGGATCTTTTCATGAAATTTCCATGACAAACTTCCTCCTCCAAAAGCGAATATATATATATATATATTGTGCCCACCTACAACAGGAAAAACGACCTTCATAATGAAATAAGAGAAATCAGAGCAAGCTGGGAAAGATTTATGGGCTAGTTTTTCCCGCGCGCTGCTCGAGACTAACAGCATAGAGAAATAGCTTGAAAGTAGTTCGCTGGCCGTTGTCGCCGTGCGGTTCTAGGCGCTTCAGTCTGGTTCGAATCCTGCCTCGAACGTGGATGTGTGTGATGTCCTTAGGTTAGTTAGGTTTAAGTAGTTCAAAGTTCTAGGGGGCTGATGACCTCAGATGTTAAGTCCCATAGTGCTCAGAGCCATTTGAAAGTAGTTCGCTTAACCCTCTGCCAATCACTTAAGAGTAATCATGTAGAAGTAATTGCAGATTGAAATACCACTGAAGAGGTATTGAGTCGGATTGGGGAGAACAGAAATTTATGCAACAACTTGACTAAAAGAAGGGATTAGTTGATGGAACACATTCCACATTCTGAGGCATCAAGGCAGGCCTAAAGTCAGTTTGATAACGGAAGGAAGTGTGGGGGGTAAGAATTACAGAGGGAAACCAAGACTTGAGTACACTAAGATGCGTCAAATCGATGTAGGTTAGAGCAGTTTGCAGAGATGAAGAGGCCTGTACAGAAGGTACTAGCGTGTAGAGCTGCATCATGTAAGTCGTAGGAATGAAGACCAGAACAACATTCATAGGCTTATGTTTTGAGCATTTCGAAGTGATTCCACATTTAAAATCATTCAGGTTTTCTGGAGGTCGTTAAATTGGATTACGTGGTGCTTCTACTTGACAACTGCTAATTACTAGTGTCGTAAAACATTTTACATATAAAGCTTAAGCTGAGGCTGCAATTACGTTGTTTGGAATATATGTATTTTTCGACAGTAAATCGAAAAGGGCCTGGCAAAAATTTTTTGAACTATTTATCGAAAAGAACACGAACAGAGTATCGCACAAAAAAGCACTACAGCTGTGGCGGGGACCACGACAAGTAGTACTAGTTACAATAATTTTTATCGTAAGAAAAAAAAGGATGACGGATCGAATAAATATTACAGTCACGTCGAAAGAGAAGTGGCAGCATGTTGTTTCTCATACACAGCAGAGATTAAAAATATACTTTCTCCCTAAACCAATGAAAATAAGACAACTAACAGTGCTATAAAGGAATGCAATTCAAACTGCGCACCACGACGTGACGTCATAGCAGCCACTACCTTTACGTCACTGGTCAAAATAGACAGTACCGCTCCAAGTCCTCTTGACCCACACCTCCTACATGAAAAATGGGCATTCCATCAAACGATAGAAGCTGTATCACACACTACACTTAACGGTCCGTTGAGTCTGTACAGTTACGCCTCATTTTAGATAGCGTTCCGTATTGGGTCCCGTGATGAATATAACACTTCGTTAAGCAACTAGCTTAAAACTGGTTGTGGAACATACCTGATGGAGGGTGCACCTCGTAACTTTTACCCTGTTTATGAATGCCTTGACTTTGAATAAGCGTGTCGTAATGGCACCAATGAAGAAAACCAACATTTATCATTACACTCTACGAGCTATACCTGCTGCAGGGTACTTCCCCAACAAACGACACATTCTCTCTCTTCTGATCTTTGTTTCTTTCTTCTACGTTATTAGAGTGCCTTGCTGACCATGGACCAACTACTTTACATTGTAAAACGAAAACCGCTTCGTAAAGAAAATACCTAGAGCAAACACTATACACAATAATTCATGGCAAGCTATATGTTGCACATATATAAGCGATAAACTTACAGATTTTCGGAGTATGACGACAGAACCATCAAAACAAAAGAAATGCTGACCAGAGCATATATGCGAATATATTATTGTGAGCAGTCTGACACGAACTCACTCGTTTTTATAAAAAACAATATTGGAAGCCACTTGAACTTTGAAAAAAAAAAAAATGAATAACAGACCATTGATCAGCCAATCATGAAATCTACACAAAGCTCAAGCTCTGTATCACGCTTTGTTAAATAAAATAGTCATGGTTACAATCCTTCACTTACAATGCAATAATTTACAATTCACACTTAATAATCAGCAACTGCTCCACACTGATAGTCAAGAAATCAATACGCAAACTTGGTTACCGGTTTGCATAAAATCGTTGATGGCTATGAAAGATCTTTCGAAGCTGCTACAAGAGAGCTACTTTCATGCACTAAAAACAATGACAGATGCTACTGCGCATGCGCAGCTACGATTACGTAAAACCATGTTTCGTGTTTGCTCTGCTTAAACGCTCCTTATCCAATTTCTGTCTCTGTCGGCCCATTATGGCCAGGGGACATCGGCTGGTACTTTACCAGCAGCCGTACATTTTGGGTTATTTTATTTTATATATCAAATGCTACCAGTTTCGGCACCTCAATATTGTCATCTTCATGCCCCATACGCTTTTTTTTGGTCATCAGTCTACTGACTGGTTTGATGCGGCCCGCCACGAATTCCTTTCCTGTGCTAACCTCTTCATCTCAGAGTAGCACTTGCAACCTACGTCCTCAATTATTTGCTTGACGTATTCCAATCTCTGTCTTCCTCTACAGTTTTTGCCCTCTGCAGCTCCCTCTAGTACCATGGAAGTCATTCCCTCATGTCTTAGCAGATGTCCTACCATCCTGTCCCTTCTCCTTATCAGTGTTTTCCACATATTCCTTTCCTCTCCGATTCTGCGTAGAACCTCCTCATTCATTACCTTATCAGTCCACCTAATTTTCAACATTCGTCTATAGCACCACATCTCAAATGCTTCGATTCTCTTCTGTTCCGGTTTTCCCACAGTCCATGTTTCACTACCATACAATACTGTACTCCAGACGTCCATCCTCAGAAATTTCTTCCTCAAATTAAGGCCGGTATTTGATATTAGTAGACTTCTCTTGGCCAGAAATGCCTTTTTTGCCATAGCGAGTCTGCTTTTGATGTCCTCCTTGCTCCGTCCGTCATTGGTTATTTTACTGCCTAGGTAGCAGAATTCCTTAACTTCATTGACTTCGTGACCATCAATCCTGATGTTAAGTTTCTCGCTGTTCTCATTTCTACTACTTCTCATTACCTTCGTCTTTCTCCGATTTACTCTCAAACCATACTGTGTACTCATTAGACTGTTCATTCCGTTCAGCAGATCATTTAATTCTTCTTCATTTTCACTCAGGATAGCAATGTCATCAGCGAATCGTATCATTGATATCCTTTCACCTTGTATTTTAATTCCACTCCTGAACCTTTCTTTTATTTCCATCATTGCTTCCTCGATGTACAGATTGAAGAGCAGGGGCGAAAGGCTACAGCCTTGTCTTACACCCTTCTTAATACGAGCACTTCGTTCTTGATCGTCCACTCTTATTATTCCCTCTTGGTTGTTGTACATATTGTATATGACCCATCTCTCCCTATAGCTTACCCCTACTTTTTTCAGAATCTCGAACAGCTTGCTCCATTTTATATTGTCGAACGATTTTTCCAGGTCGACAAATCCTATGAAAGTGTCTTGATTTTTCTTTAGCCTTGCTTCCATTATTAGCCGTAACGTCAGAATTGCCTCTCTCGTCCCTTTACTTTTCCTAAAGCCAAACAGATCGTCACCTAGCGCATTCTCAATTTTATTTTCCGTTCTTCTGCATATTATTCTTGTAAGCAGCTTCGATCCATGAGCTTTAAGCTGATTGTGCGATAATTCTCGCACTTGTCAGCTCTTTCTGTCTTCGGAATTGTGTGGATGATGCTTTTCCGAAAGTCAGATGGTATATCGCCAGACTCATATATTCTACACACCAACGTGAATAGTCGTTTTGTTGCCACTTCCCCAATGATTTTAGAAATTCTGATGGAATGTTATCTATCTCTTCTGCCTTATTTGACCGTAAGTCCTCCAAAGCTCTTTTAAATTCCGATTCTAATACTGGATCGCCTATCTCTTCTAAATCGACTCCTGTTTCTTCTTCTATCACATCAGACAAATCTTCGCCCTCATAGAGGCTTTCAATGTATTCTTTCCACCTATCTGCTCTCTCCTCTGCATTTAACAGTGGAATTCCCGTTGCACTCTTCATGTTACCACCGTTGCTTTTAATGCCACCAAAGGTTGTTTTGACTTTCCTGTATGCTGAGTCTGTCCTTCCGACAATCATATCATTTTCGATGTCTTCACATTTTTCCTGCAGCCATTTCGTCTTAGCTTCCCTGCACTTCCTATTTATTTCATTCCTCAGCGACTTGTATTTCTGTATTCCTGATTTTCCCGGAACATGTTTGTACTTCCTCCTTTCATCAATCAACTGAAGTATTTCTTCTGTTACCCATGGTTTCTTCGCAGCTACCTTCTTTGTACCTATGTTTTCCTTCCCAACTTCTGTGATGGCCCTTTTTAGAGATGTCCATTCCTCTTCAACTGTACTGCCTACTGCGCTATTCCTTATTGCCGTATCTATAGCGTTAGAGAACATCAAACGTATCTCGTCATTCCTTAGTACTTCCGTATCCCACTTCTTCGCGTATTGATTCTTCCTGACTAATGTCTTGAACTTCAGCCTACTCTTCATCACTCCTATATTGTGATCTGAGTCTATATCTGCTCCTGGGTACGCCTTGCAATCCAGTATCTGATTTCGGAATCTCTGTCTGACCATGATGTAATCTAATTGAAATCTTCCCGTATCTCCCGGCCTTTTCCAAGTATACCTCCTCCTCTTGCGATTCTTGAACAGGGTATTCGCTATTACTAGCTGAAACTTGTTACAGAACTCAATTAGTCTTTCTCCTCTTTCATTCCTTGTCCCAAGCTCATATTCTCCTGTAACCTTTTATTCTACTCCTTCCCCTACAACTGCATTCCAGTCGCCCATGACTATTAGATTTTCGTCCCCCTTTACATACTGCATTACCCTTTCAATATCCTCATACACTTTCTCTATCTGTTCATCTTCAGCTTGCGACGTCGGCATGTATACCTGAACTATCGTTGTCGGTGTTGGTCTGCTGTCGATTCTGATTAGAACAACCCGGTCATTGAACTGTTCACAGTAACACACCCTCTGCCCTACCTTCCTATTCATAACGAATCCTACACCTGTTATACCATTTTCTGCTGCTGTTGATATTACCCGATACTCATCTGACCAGAAATCCTTGTCTTCCTTCCACTTCACTTCACTGACCCCTACTATATCTAGATTGAGCCTTTGCATTTTCCTTTTCAGATTTTCTAGTTTCCCTACCACGTTCAAGCTTCTGACATTCCACGCCCCGACTCGTAGAACGTTATCCTTTCGTTGATTATTCAATCTTTTTCTCATGGTAACCTCCCCCTTGCCAATGGAGAGATCATCATGACACTTCTTCAAATACAGGCCACATGTCCTGTGGATACACGTTACGTGTCTTTCATGCAGCGGTTTCCATTGCCTTCTGCATCCTCATGTCGTTGATCATTGCTGATTCTTCCGCCTTTAGGGGCAATTTTCCACCCCTAGGACAAGAGAGTGCCCTGAACCTCTCTATCCACTCCTTCGCCCTCTTTGACAAGGCCGTTGGCAGAATGAGGCTCCCCATACGCTATTTTCGTATTAACAAGCTTATCGTTTGGTGCCATAAAACTGGAACCATAAATCCGAACCGTTATGCAACCGATTCATATGAAAGGGTGTCATCATATGGTTGCGCTCTATGCAGCCTTTGCAAATGTTCCTTGATCCCCTCTTAAAGAGCATATAATTTACACCTGCAGACAGTATAATACTTCCGTTTCCCTGCACCTTTTTCGTTTTCTTGTGAGGTGTTAAATACGCCACTTACCAGCTGGTAAATGCACATAATCCTTGCAGGTGATAATTTTCCCTTGTACTTCTAAAATTTCCTATTCTCCACTTTCGCTTGGTTTTAATGAGTGATAAGTCGTACTCGATGTTATTTCTCCTTGTTTCATTAAGCACGTAGGCGACGTTTGTAAATAGTCTCCGAATACCGGGTTTTACGAGCTTCTCCCCCCATTCGACCACGCTGCGGAAGAATCGTTTCCGATTAACCCAGGATCTGTAGCGAGCACTGAACTCCATCTTTACCTATGTTATGTGGAGCAGGTTATAATTTAATTTCCGGTATCCTCTGGCAATTATTTTGGTACAAGCACGTAGCCAAAGGGGAGGGAGGTTAAGGGGTCCGGACTCCCCCCTCCCAAAAGAATCACCTAAATGGAATTACACACGACCCAGTTGCCATGTAATGAAACTAAAAGATATTTTGATTTTCAGTCATACGACAAAAAGGGATACGCATTATTTGTTAATCAGTTTAGTTCTTAACTGCAGTTACAGAACGACAGCGTATGTTGACATAGTAGAGATGTTCATTGGCATCGTGGACTGTATAACTATATTATCATGGATAAATACAAACTCTTGTATGAGGTCGCACATTTTACAAGCCCAGCTGAAATCAATACGTGAATTAGCTTTGAGACTGTAGCTCATGGAATTTCTGTATCGCGTTTAGTTTCGAGATGACTGTTGAAATAATAATTTAAGAAGAAATTCTCGATCAATTAAGGAAATTGAAGATTTTTAGTGAAGTGAGATACTGTAATAGAATTTAAGATGGAGTGGGGCAACCTGAGATGTTCTGATGTGCTGAAAGATTTTGATTTCAAATAAGTTGTAAATTTAAACACAAGGCTATGGTAGGAGAAAGACAGATATTATCAAAAGATGTCAGTTAAGGGCTGAAGATGGTGTACTGAATCACTGAAATAGGTAGTCATATAACAGAAGATATCGAAAGGACGGCTGTAGGTGTTCCAGTTCATTACATAAGTGAACGGCTAAAGTCCCTCAAACCTTCAGAGGGATGAATGTACAAATTGTCAAATGGGGTTTGAACCCATTTAACTTTATAAGTTTTCAACGGAACGTTGAGATTCTTCAGCTCTCGGATAGAACGCTGGGCCGTGTTTTGTTAGCTAAGAGGCAATGCATTACATTAGAATGTTAATTCGTCTGGCAATAAAGTGAAGTTATCATTTTGCCAAGTAAAGAGGTATTTAATCACGCATTTGGGCGTATTTTTCATATGTATACTGTTGAGATTATATGTTATACCTTTTAAAGAAAAGCTCTTCTTGTTAAATCTTACAGACCAAATACCATTTGTATGAAGGCGTAATGAAAGCAAATTATGTTCATAAAATTAAAAAATAAATAAATGTGTTTTCAGAATAAATGAAAAACATGTGCCTTTTTAAGGTACTGCTTAACAGATCGGACCCCCCCCCCCCCCCCCCCCTCACGCTTTTGACAAAATCTTTGTTTGGGACGCGGTAGACCTTTTGCCTTTACTGCGTGCGGCAAATAAAGTTGCCCGGACGAGTGGATACGGTTGTACTTGAATACTCGTTTATGCAAACAAACATACCCTGTGACGCGCACACCACATGTACGCTCGCCACGAGATTCATACCAGTTCAGAGCGTAGTGCTGGCTGTATCAGTGTAAATGGAGCAATGCAAAGGGGACGTTGGCTCTCATAGTGGAGCGGCGGGTACTAAAATTACGTGGCAGCAAAGTCGTTGAAACGGTGTGGTCAGTTGTTTGCTGAGAAGTTTAATGGTGTCGAAGAGATTAGGTTAGATTTACTTTCATTCCAATTGATCCGTAGTGAGGAGGTCCTCCAAGATGTAGAACATGTCAGAAAAACAACAATATATGACAAATACAACTAAAGCAAATAAGCTAATGTAACATTCCACAGGTCCCAAGAGGAATGATCGTCATTTTTTAATCAACACTATATGAAAGAGTCATTTTACAAATACTAATGCACTGAATTTAAAATGGAAAAGTATTTTATTTATTTATAAGGTAATAAACATTTAATACAACCACTATAATACTTATTTACAATGAACACATTACTGCACTGAAATGGTGCAGAAGTTAGATTGTACTTACATGCACACACACACACACATTGAAACTGAAGGAGTTGGCCACCAATAAATCCTTTAGGCTTCTCTTAAACTGAATTTCATTGGTTGTTAAGCTTTTTATGGCTGCTGGCAAGTTATTGAAAACGTGTGTTCCTGAATAATTCACATCTTTTTGTACAAGACTAAGTGACTTTAAATCCTTGTGAAGATTATTCTTATTTCTAGTATTGATTCCATGAATTGAGCTGTTGGTTTGAAAAAGTGATATATTTTTAATGACAAATTTCATTAAGGAATAAATATATTGGGAAGCAGTAGTTAGTATCCGTAGTTCCCTAAACAGGCTTCTGCAGGATGTTCTTGAGTTCACACCACATATAACTTTTAATGCAGGATTTTGTGCCCGGAAAACTTTAACTTGGCTTGATGAATTACCCCAAAAAATAATTCCACATGACATTATGGAATGAAAGTAAGCATAGTATGCCAGCTTTTTCATTTTTATGTCCCCTATGTCTGACATAATTCGCATTGCAAATAGAGATTTGCTAAGACGCTTCAGCAGTTCTGTGGTGTGCTCCTCCCAGTTGAATTTATTATCAAGCTGTAATCCCAGCGAAGAGTGCTGTGCAACGCTTAGACCGAGAATGGTGTCAGATAGGAACTGTTCTGATCATTAAAAATGGCTCTGAGCACTATGGGACTTAATTTCTGAGGTCATAAGTCCCCTAGAACTTAGAACTACTTAAACCTAACTAACCTAAGGACATCACACACATCCATGCCCGAGGCAGGATTCGAACCTGCGACCGTAGCGGTCGCACGGTTCCAGACTGTAGCGCCTAGAACCGCTCGGGCACTCTGGCCGGCTTTGAACATTCAAAAAACATCCTGAAACGTACCCGAACAGCAGAAAATACGGCTGCTGTTCACCAGAAAATGCTTCAGAGTCCTACCAAATCAACCCGACGCCTGTTATAAGAGGCCAACATATTACGTAGATCATGTGGACAAATACTCCACGAGGACCTGTACATGCATCCATACTGAGTGTCTGTTGTTTACGCATTAAAACCAGCAGATGCTCCTCAGCGCCTCCAGTTTTGTGAGTGGCTATTCACTCAGATAACAACGAACGGCTTGTACGTGGATATGTTCTTTATGTTTGATGAAACCTGGTTTCACCTGGGTTGTTATGTCAACTCACAGAATCACAGGTCCTGGGCACCGGCGAACCAGCATAACTTCCTCGAAACACCATTGCGTGATCAGAAGGTTGGGGTTTGTTCTGCAGAATCTGCACTCCGCAATACGGGTCCCATCTTCTCTTATCAAACGCTGACTTCGGCGCGTTACATTGACAACATTTTCAGACCATTTATGGCAGCATTAACGGCGGGGGAGAATATCTACAGTTACTTCCAACAAGATGAAGCAACTGCCCACACAGCCGGGTGAATCTTGGAGCATATTTACACAATCTCCACGCCTGGCAGAGTTCTTAGCAGAAGTCAGTCAGGTCGCGGCGTTAGCTGGCTACCCATGTCACCAGATCTGTCAGTACGCTAATACTTTGTGTGCGGAGCCCTCGAGTCTAAGGTGTATCACAACAGCCTTCATAGTCTTCAAGAATTGAAGCAGAACATTTCGGATGAGATTGCAGCAATTCCAGCAGTCCAACTTGGATCCGCCTTCAACAACTTGCTGACGAGGGCCCAAATGTGCTATGAGATGAATGGTGGTCACATTCAACAACTGCTAGAGTCAGGCTGGTACTTGTTTCCTTTAATCTGCTGTATTTGTTTGTACCCTTGAACTCAGTTCTCCGGGCCATTTTTATTTGCCCCACCCTGTATAATTGCAGCGTGATGGGCAGAAAAACTGAGAGGGATTATGTCGGAGTCATTCATAGTTATTCCCGCTGTAATGTACGAGTAGATTCTGTCAAGGCTTGATGTTGCTTCTTCCAAGAGATACGTGCAGCACGTGTAATTGCAAGACGCTCAACTACATCGGTAATGTTTAGATCTCTAATCATGTTTTGCAGGGTACCACTAAAGGATGTTATGCCTTCTATTGTTCTTGAAACGCAGTTAAAATTTCCTCTGATATGATGTCTCCTTTGCCTTTCTCAGAAAATATGGGGCTTCATTGCTGAAAAACGTCTCTTCTGCAGCACTGTCATTTGACCCAGAGAGAGAGTGGGGTTTCAAAATGTTATCCTACACTCTGTAGGCTAATTCTGATTCAGTTCTCGTTAAATTACAGCAGTCACTACAGCCATAGCCAAAATTGTTATACAGTAAAACTTCGTTAACACTAATCCGAAGGGACCGAAAAATCAGGAGGTCTTGTTAAAAAAAAAAATTCGTGTAAAGTGAAAAACACGGATTTTAATAAGTATACATGTACAGCCGTAACCTAAAGTATAATACACTACACTATCAATCACGTTATTGTACACTTATAATACTATCAAGAGATTGTAAAATCCAAGTACTCACAAATTATGTACGTTACTTTCTTGGAAAAAATTCGGTCATGGTTCGCTGACGTTCATGGGAATGATAATATTTTGTAATTTCACAACCAATTGTAATAATAGCGTCCGTAAACCCAGCAGAGACATCGGATGTTGAAGCGAACCGTTCTAAACAGTCCAAGGCTGTAAACATCTCCTGACAGGTAGGTGGAATTGTATCTGTATTCTCTTTCTCTTCACTTTCCTCTGATGGCCCTTCTTGCATCTCGTTCACAGCTTATGGCACATCCGATTCCACAGAAGCACATACGGCAACATCGTCGTCTACACTAATGAATTCTTCGAAACTAATCCCAGGGTTAGAAACGTCCTGCAGAACTGTCCATTCATCAGGTGAAGTGGCATCTTCTAACTCGTGGACATCTTCAGTGTTGCTATGTCTCCAAGCTCTGTAAAAGCACTTCCCTATATGATGTGGCGATACTGAGTTCCAGGCTGCTGCGATGGCTTTTATTGCGTCAAGCAGATTCCAATTTGGGCTTTGCACTATTGTTTTCAGCAGCACGAATTGCAGCTCTTACAAGTCGCTTACGATAAGCTCTCTCTATGAGAGAGATTATGCCTTGGTCCAAAGGCTGAAGGCGGCTTGTGGCGTTGGGTGGAAAAAACTAAACCTTTATGTTGGATAGGTTCAGATCATGAACGTTATGGGCAGTACATCTGTCCAATGTAAGAAGAACATGTCTATTATGAGCAACCATTCGACTGTTGAAACGAAGAAGCCACTTGCGAAATGTTGTGCCATTGATCCAAGCTTTCTTGTCTGGAGAGTGGATGCAAGGTAAAGTGTCCAAATTTGTGTTTTTAAAGCAACGTGGTTTCTCGGATTTACCGATAACCCAAGGACGAAATTTCTCACTGACGTCAGCATTACAGCACAGTACAACAGTCACACGTTGTTTACTTCGTGCTCCACCGTGACACTTATCACCTTTTATCCCCAGGGTGTGATTTGGAAAAAAGATTGTAGAAAAATCCAGTTTCATCCATGTTAAACACATCACACATAGCATACTTTTCCCTCACTCTGTTGAATTCATGCAACCAGCTGTTCGCACTTTCTTCATCAACTTTATTTGCTTCACCACAAATTTGTACAGATGAAATTGAATGTCTCTTTTATAACCGATACAACCAACAAGTAGAACAGAAGTCTTCGATGCCCATATCTTTAGCAATATCATTTGATTTTGACTGAACCACAGGGCCAGTTAAAGGTATGTTAGATGCACGCATATGATTGAACCATTCTAGCAGTAACGTCTCGATGTCTTCATACTTGGCGGTACGAAGTCGTTTAGATTTGTTTCCAGAACCTGACGCCGCATCATTAATAATTTTTTCTCGATTATTAATAACCGTAGATAAAGTAGATTTAGGTATTCCAAACTGCTCTGCAATTGCTGTTTTCTTGGTACCACGGTCCACTTCATCTAGAATCTTAAGCTTTAACTGTACATTTCGAGCTGTGTGTTTTCTCTTTGCCATTTTCGCGTGCTACGCTACCGGTTGTAACTGTAGTTTTTATTCAGTATCCAACTCGATATGGCTACGACTAACAGAACACCTGTCAAATCTGGCACTGAGTACATTCCTAAATGCTGCTGCACACATTATTGAATATCTTACAATGTACAGCATACGCTGATTGTTGAGGTGAATATCGCGGCTACCGACCTACAATACATTAAAAACGAGTCAAGAATAAGTATAATTAGCTTTGTAGCTACATTTCCTACATTCATTTCGGAAAAAAGTACGCTTTGGAATACTCTAAGGTCGGAAGTTTGTGTTACAGTGAAACTTAAATTACGCTAGGAACTGAAACAGAGTTCGTAATTCGCCTTAATCGAAATTCTTGTTAACCGATAAAACATACCATAAGAACTAATGTATTCCTGGAGTGGCCAATATTTTTTTCGCGCTAACCACGAGTTTGTCTTATGAGAGTTCGCGCTAACGAAGTTATACTGTACAAGTTACATGGCTGAAGGAAATCTCTCTCTTCGCAAACGACTTCTTGTAAAAAGTAAACATCGATATCATTTGTTGTAAGAAATTTTCCCAAGATGTTCAACTTATTTTTTTATTGCTAATTCCATTAATGTTTAACATCACGAATGTCATAATTTTCTATTTTCCTTGAAACTAATAGTTGATATTTTCCAACTTATTCATTTGTTTGATTTTTTTTGTCCAGATTCCTTTTATGATCATTCAGTATTCATATAGACCTTCGCATTATCTTTGTGTTGTGCTTTCTCTCCATTCTGACTGAGCTACCAAATCTGCTGAGGAGTATTACATGCACATCTACATACAGTCTTTTACTAATGCGGCGGGGAGGGGGTGGACCTATAGAACCTCAAATGAGAATGAAATTGATCGGTTCTTATTTACAAGGTATGGAAAGGCAGCAATAGCTTCGAAAATTGCAATGACAGCGTCATCTGAAGATATCGCGAGCTGCTGTAGAAACGCAGTAAGCTGACCGCAGAGACATCTGCTGGTTTCTGAACCATCAGACTGTCTTCCTTCTGACGTCATGAACATTAAATTGGTTGCCTTGAGCTATAGTTGCCAACCGTTGGGACATGTCACTACGTGTAGGGACTTTTTGCTCTTTTTCCCAAAATGTAGAGACGTAGGGACGGATTTCCGATCCCTCTATAAAACATAGGGACTTTTTTTCCCAAGGAAGAAAAATTTCAAAATAAGAAATTAAAACAGAAGAAGTTGCGAGACTGTATAAATTTTAAACGTTGTATACATCTGTCACCAATGCGTACGGAAAGTTGGCCTGTAAGGGCTTACCACAGAGACGAAAGGGGTGCAGAAGGAAAGTATTTTAGTCACTGTCTGGAGACGTGACCGGGAAAATATTGACGTATTTTTGCTTAGCGCTCCTCGTGGCGGTAAGATGCTGCCTCCCACGGTATAAATTTCGCACGGAAGTAACTTGGATTCGGGAATGCTCATTACGAGACAATAGTTTTCAAATGCGCTACTTATTTGTAGCAAAGAATGTAAGTTAATCTAAAGTTGTTGCAATACAACGCAGTAATTAGAAGAAAAATGGCCACCATTGAGGAAACCTTGACGCTAGCAACAATCGTGAACAGGAGACAATCAATGCGAAGTGCTCCGAAAGGGACCGAAATGAGATGACCGAAACCAGAGGCCCATCAGGTAACTTTTAGCCCGACTACTGTAATCTCTGCAACCGTTGTTATTTCCAGAGTTCCATTCGTAACTTCCGCGGCAGCGATTGCGTTTCTGCCTTTGGTGTGTGTTCACATGCTGAAAATAAAGGACGAACATCTCGTGTAAGTCAGTTCAGTTCGTTTAGCCTAACATAAGCTTCTAAAGTTCCTCTTTTGGGGTGTGTGTAACTGTAGTGTTGGTATTTTTTTATTCTGGCTTCAGCACCCAAAAGGAAGACAGTTACAAAACAGTGACAGTCGAAGCTGAAAACAGAAATTTAGGGAAGTGTGGCAAGACAAAGAATAGTTTAATGGGTGATTAACTGCAGTTCCTAAGAACAGTTATTTTGCTCGTTGCAGGACATGTGATAGTTTGTGTGCTGGAAGAAGCGAGCTTTTCAAACACGCAAATCGTGTTCGAACAAAAGTTGAGTGTCACAACTTAATAAACAGTCAGTACTTTCATCGTGGGTACATCAGCCTACTACGAGTACTGCAAGTCTTAAGCTGGAAGAGGACACCAAAGTTGCTGAAATAAGATTGGTGACAGCATTTGCTGAACTCTCACTATCCTTGTCAACAAAAATGGTTCTGAGCACTATGGAACTTAACTTCTTAGGTCATCAGTCCTCTAGAACTTAGAACTAATTAAACCTAACTAACCTAAGGACATCACACACATCCATGCCCGAGGCAGGATTCGAACCTGCGACCGTAGCGGTCGCGCGGTTCCAGACTGTTGCGCCTAGAACCGCATGGCCGGCCCTTGTCAACAATAGACCAAATAGGTGAGTTAAAAAACGACATTAACGTCGACCGTAAAATTGTCGCAAAACGCTAACAGCAGCAACCTTCTCAAATAACAGTCTGAATATTTTGTTTGAAAATGGTGACCGTTCATTGAACAAAATCGTTAATAAAGAGGAAATATCACTTACTCATTTTTCGTCAAGTCTAGAATTTTTTGCATCCGTAGAGCTTTCAACGTGAATTTAGGGACTTTTCACATGTCGTTTAGGGATATGGTCGAAAATGAATTGGCGAGACTGCCTTGGGCTGCACCAGTGGGTTATACAGGTGCACTTGTATATCCGGATCAGAACGTCAGAGTTATTGACAGCTGGTTGTTTACAAAAGAGCTACCGCAACATCAACCAACCAGAGAATGAGCTTGGACGCGTCTTCTGTTTCGTTTGACGTTCCATTATACTCTGCAGACGAAAATTACGGCCGTGGTCTGTTGCCATTCGTTTTTATAATAGGCTTTCTTTCTTTATGCTGATTCTTTCTTACAATACACAAAGTAATGTCCGTAGCTAATAGTGAAAGTGAGCAGCAAAGTGATAAGGCTATTACGATTTCGCAAAACGAACTGAGTTCTGCAGATTAACAGGAAACGTACGAACGAATTCAGTACCGAACTGAACAGCTGCCGCTGCCGCTGCCATATTGGATGTGTGTGTAACGGCTAATCGACGACGTCGACTCTTTTTCATGCAGAGCTGTCAAGCACTTCGTTAATCTGATCCAGGTATGGTTGAAGATCACTTGACGAAAGATTGTTTACAGAACACCAAAATAGACGCTGTGCATTGACCATGTTGTTATAAGGAAGCAGTGGTCGACAGCAGCGCTCCTAGTAACCTGGCAGTGGACTTCGAATACTGAAAAATATTTTGCTTTTCGAACTTCGCGAATTAGATGACAACATTTTTCATTTATGCTTTATGGCTGGGTCTCAGAGTGTAGGGATAAAAAGTGTGCCTGACCTTGCAAAGTACTATATCGAGAAATTTCAACCAAAAACTGAGCTTGGATTCGCAGTCAAGTAAAATTTTGTAAATGACGTCATGGTCATCTTTTGACTTTAAAATTATTTACATGTACAACCTACTATTCAAATTCGGCCATGTGGGTATGATCAAATGGAAATGACTGTGCTTTAGCACATGATAAAACCTAAAAATCATTTAAGAGACATGCATGTATATCAGGTGATTTTGATATTCATAAGGCACAATTATATCCGCTTGATAATGGTCATATCGCCGAAATTGCATCAGTAGTTTACTCAAGTTAATAATTTTACAATCATAAAGTGATTTCGATGTTATTTAAAGAAACTGGGAATAACATTAAATACTGCCGAAAGGATATAATCTAATGTTTTCTAAAATATATTTGTTTGAATTTCTGTTGATGAATATTTATGTATATTCAGTCACCTGAAATCGTCCTATAAAGTTACTATCAAGCAAATTACATTTACGAAACTAATAAAATATTTCTTTACAATGACTGAAAAGTACAGTCGTGCTCAAAAGTATCCGAACGACCTGAATTGCATTTCCCCTGATTCGCATGAAGCCCGCATAACGCAGCTGTCTAGTAGGTCCTCTAATCACTCCCCAGTACAGTCGTTTGACTATTGAAAATGGTTCCAACAAGTCACCACCAGAAAACCCTGTTCTGTATCGCAATAACTCAAGATGTAAAGAAATACCACGATACTACAAATATCAGGGAACACCTTATCGCAGATAAGACTGTCCTTAAGGCTTGTAAGCTCACATTTATTACAATAAATGACATACCTGAAATGTTACCACTCTCATTATTACGTCAGATAGGTAATGAACGTAGTAAGCTCGTCGCATTCACGATTTCCTCTTCAAAGTAACATACCGTACTTATTATTTAACGCAAAATGACATTAAAAATTTAACTTATTCACGAGCAGCTAATTGAGAATATGTATGAACTTCCAATGACACGAAGAACCGTCTCGCTCTGCATATGGATTAAAACCCAGGTCACGCAGATTAAACGAAGATTTCGTGACTGACGGAAACTAACAGTCATTCCTGATTAGGCACACATACACCTCAATTTTAGACAGTATAAGTTAGCAAATATCAACTTTAAATTACATAACGCAAACATTTTTAACGGACGCGAATTCCTACCCAGCGTCTATTGTCCCTGTTAAGGAACTACGAGAGATGTTAAATATTGCTGCTTCACAAGTGACTTACTTGAGATGCCGTGAGGTAAAGCTTTGTGTTGGACAGGGATTTGAACCCAGAACCTAATCGGATTGATATCGAAGCACAATCAACTGTGACATATCGGATTTTCTCGGCAGTAGCTAGATGCAGTAACTGAAATGACGCTGCAAAACATTAAATTTTTCCTTCCCAGGACTCCAACCCGGCACCTATCGCTGTTACATTCTAGAGAAAACGAACGTTAAATATGGGTTTGTTGCACCAGCAGCGATATGTGAGCATGTTTGAACTAGAAATAATATGACGTAGAGTTCAGTGCTGACTAGGAATAGAGCCCCACACATATCGTTGTTGACTACACACAAAGAGACGTCAGCTACCGAATTTTTCTTCACCATTAGTGGCGGGCCAGGATTCGAACCCACTCACGCGCAATATGTGGAGATGTTGAGGCATCTGCAGTATTGAACAAACAACAAATTGTAGCCGAGCTGTATTGTCACGAAGGGATCAAATACCGCGTTAAGGGCGGTCTGAGTTGCATTCGCAGCTCATAACCAATTTTATTGACATACAGAAACTCAAATAAAAGATGGAATAAGTGTCCTGTGACCCAACATAGCGTTTGTTTCGTTACTAGAAATAAATAACTAGTATATAAAAGTTACTGGAGATAGTTTCTACATGTTGCCACTCCAGATTTTATTGTGGTTCAATCTAACGTCTGCTTGATAAAGAAGGAATATCGTCTTTAGTGTGAATTTCACACCACAATGCCATTATATCTTCTTCACTTGGTGTAGCCAGAAGAGAAAGGAATCTGTCTCTCCCTATCTAAAATCATTGACAGAAGTCGGAATCGAACCCAGACCACAGGTATAAGAACCTATCGTCAATCCAACAGACCACCAAATCCTCTTCTCTGGTATTCATTTTTCTATCATAACACCGTTGCGCCACACTGGATGAGAATTCTGACACACACTGGATGAGAATTCTGACACACAGGCTCCCTGTAGTAATTTGTAGCATGTTCAGTAAATTCATTTATTTGGTTGACTGAATCACAATGAACTAGCTGCCTTGGCTACCCAGTGCATACATTCGACTCTATTTTGTAATCGCCGAAATAAAATCACGTAACTGTCACCTACACAGAACTGCCAACGGTGTAGGATGCAGAAATTTAAATAGGAAGTGTTCCTTTCCGCTTGAGCTAATCTATTGCGCTATCTGTTTGTTGAAAACGTCATGCAGTGCAAAAGAAAAGCTGTAACTGTTTGTCTCTCAGAAGTCTAGATGCAGCCATATGCATTATCTCACAGCACTGTGGAATGCAGAAGTTCTGGAGGAGTTGTTATTGAGTTTTGGAGGTGCACCAGCTACATGTAAGGTAGTAACGTAATGGTAAGTATCGTGCACTGTAAAAAAGATGTAGGGAATTCGAGTACATTCACTGCTAATTTTCTTAAGACGCAATTCTGCTGTCTACTGGGAAGTTTTCAATGTAGTGGAGCTTTGAAGATAATTGCCTTCACTTCTCATCCCAAAATAGTCGCATGTGGAAAAAGGGCTAACTTCTGCGACATTTAGTTCTTTTCAGGTGTAATAGACAGCCAGGCAGCAGATGCATCTCGAAACTTTTGTATTATGTATGGGGAGAGCGCATCGTGCCAAAATACGTCAGACCAGTATTTTCTATATTAGCTGTCATGTGGTAGTGGGATTTTATCCTTCTTCAAACTTTGTTTGACAGCTTTAACTCAGAACAAGTTTTCTACATCCATGTAATCAATAAACTGCATATGCATTGTCAGACTGTTACAGATAACATAAGAGAATTCACATATAGCCATGATGATTAACTTCAGTCTCATGTTTACTATTGTTTTAACAACACTAAAGGAAACCTTACGAAAATTGTGCACTGTATTATAAGAAATGAAATAAAACTACCCACGACAACCTTACGACGAAAGTCTGCTTTAATAAAATTGAGTATCTGTACACAAGCGTGCCTCTATCGACACGAATTAGTAAAATACTACTCACTTGGATTTTGATTGGGTCTGTGTTTAATTGGTATGCTGTGTCATACTCAAGAGGTATGCAAATGTGGCATTTCATAAATAAAGTTATGTATTCCTAGAAACCCAAAATTTGCTTGTCAGCAGCGGAAAGAGGCGTTACCTGTTGTGCAGCATTGTAAGTTTTTCACCATTGCACTATGAGCCAAAATATTTTCTTGCGATTTCCTTATCGATGTTTGATCTGACTGCTTGTAGCTATCTCCCAGAAGGGATAAAAACGTTACAGTCAGTGAGACTGGAACTACGACAGACGCTTTTTCACAGTTAAGCACTTTACCACAGAGCTGGCAAAGAGGTACATGCCTTAGATTTCTCTTACGAGGCCAATAGTGGCTAGAACTCGTAAACCGCTATTTAAAGGATGAGATTAGTTGCGAATCAGTTTTTCTTACCAGCTGCTAGGTGTTTGAATCTAAAATATGGATACAATCTTTTGTGACTAAGCGACAATCGATCTGCACACCTACCGTGCATCCACGAATATAGCTTAAGTGTCAGTTGCTTACTCACCAACAATAAGATGTGTGCGTGTTTGACCAGAAATAACGCCACCTCTTGCGATTGTTGGCAACACATGAACGGACATTAAAAGTGCACGTTAATTTTCACTAGCAGGCCGGTGTGCACCTGATAGGGCTTGAAATGAAATTATGAATATTTTTGAACTGGATCAGGATTCGGACCCACATACTTACCTTTGGAGGAGACCTAGGAAAGATTGCAGTTTTGGGAAAAGGAACGAAATGATTGAACTATACTGTTCCGAGAGATTCAGATCCTCGAAAGAGGAGATGCGAATTCGAATCGCGGTCCAGCACCAAATTTTTCATCGTCTCTAATTCAATCAAGTACAAGTAAAATAAGAGCCCTGTTCATTTAAATGGCTATCGGTTCATCAAATAAAATAAAATTTTCTAATGTAAGTAAGTTTACTGGCGAGTGTATTTCTGTTTTTCATTACTTCCTCTATGTCATTTCCCAACGTAAACCGGCTCTGCCCAGTTGGTAATGAAGGAACGTGATGTTTAATGCGGATTCTGGATTATAACGTCTTTCTCTTGAGGTTACCAGAGGTAAAGTAAATCTGTTTGTGCCTCTTAAAAGTAAGTGCCTGATCCCACGCATTGCACCTGTGATAGCTCGTTGCACCAGACCATTGTGGCCACATTTCCCAGCCCCAGGAGAGTGCTGTAATGAATGATGTGCTTAGCTTACAAAATTAGTCACGGTGAAAAAAATGCGAGTTTATTAAATGGTTAAGTAGAAGCAAGCTTCTGACGCGGAGATTATGCTGTTCTGATGTCAGCAAGATTAAAAGGCTTTTCTAGGCATCTCAGGCTCGATGTGAAGCCAATTTGAAATTTTCACAAATTCAGCAAATTTCTTAGTTCGAGAAAATCCACTGTGTCATTTCTTCGTACCGCTGCTGGAAGACATGTGCTTGAAGATCATTTGATGCCTTTTGATCATTATAGAAGTAAAACTTCCTGGCAGATTAAAACTGTGTCGGGCACACAGTTTTAATCTGCCAGGAAGTTTCATATCAGCGCACACTGCGCTGCAGAGTGAAAATCTCATTATAGAAGTAGTTGCCCATGAACAGGTTCTTTCCCTGTCTACAGAAACCTTTTCATGTTAATATCAAACATCAGCAATTACTTGTAAATTACATTAAAACTGTTGAAGACGTTACTTGATAACAAAAACGCGCTGCCTTTCTTCATTTACTTGCGCCTAGAAACGGGTGTCGAGTACTGCCAAACCGAAAGGGAAGAGATCTTATTGCCTTCCGAAATACGTCGCTGTCAGTTCTTCCATATGATTTGGTCGACATGACCTGTTTCAAGTTGTGTATGACAGATAATGTTATAGAAAATCAATTGTTTTCCTTTGCATTAAACAGAAAGATTTTCATTCTAAGCTACCCAAGTACATAATTTTCGCAATATTGGTTCAAATTTAATATTCGCTTCTATAATGTAGGTAAGTATTCACAGTTGCAAAACTCGCATCCGACTCATTGACCTTACACTTCGTTTTACCTGATTTTGTAATCATTTAAATAAAACAACATGACCTTCCAGTGGGAGACATTTCGTCCCCCTTTTCCTACTGTGAAGGTTGTCAGTAAGCTTTTTGCCTTCCAACCAGCGAAATGAGGTAGAGTACGGCCGGTAAACGATTCACAAACCACGATTTAGTGCCGTTAAGACGAATTCTTTAAACATTGTTGTAGCTGAAGGAATTTAGTTTCTTCTTAAATCGTCTTAAGCAGCAACGTTCACAGGTATAATTATCCAGGTACGAAGGTTGTTAAACTTCCCATGGTTTGTGTCACGTTGATCTTTTTGTCTGACAGCACTGCGTAAGTATTTTGTCTAACAGGTATCACAAGTAGTGTTCCTGTAGCTGTGGGAATCATTGGTTGAAAACGAATTCAACAGCAATGGGTACAGTACTGCTAAATATTCAGAATGATTGTGGACCTAAGTCTCAGTTCATCCACAAGCTGAGGCCTGTTTATAATATTGAAGCTAGACTGTGTATCCTTGTCTTCCTAGAGTGGGCATTGAAAGGCGTTTACACACACATATACAATACTATGAATACTTCGAACGCTATAGTCAACGTTTCTCTCATAAACTACTTCTGTTTTTTTAATTCTTCCGGGTCTTCAGCATTCAATATGTGTTGTAGATATAGTCTTAGACCAAAAAATTGACCGCCGAGTCGTTCACGTAAGGTGGACAATACAGTCGTGCTTCTCTCAGAATCCTATGTCCGGCAATATTCTCGATCTGGCAACATTGTAGACTGCGGCACTTCCCAGAGGAAGTCTTGTCTGCAGTCTTAGCACATTATTCTAACTACGACGGTAGTCTTGAGGTAAAACGCAAGACTAGCTTATATGACGTCTGGCGACCGACGTTGACAAAATTTTTATCGCCCCCTTTCGTCTCGGTGCTGAAGCTATGAGAGTAATTCAAGCGAATCTACAGTATATTACGCTTTCTGTCATATTGGTAATAACAGTTTGTTTCAACAATGTTTCAGCGAGAGATTTCTTGACCGACCATCTGGCCGGTATGCAAGGAGAATCCCGTGCTTGTGTCATAGGAAGATATGGAGAGAATGCGCGAGGTTTGGTTAATTTGCAGCGTTTTCTCCTACCAATTGTGTCAAACATTCAGGTGTATAATCGTCCATCACAATTACAGTTTCCCACAAAATATATACGAGTAAAACGCTTACCTTGGTAGTTTGTGACAAAAGATTATTTCAGCACAATAAAAAGTCCTATACCCACCTGTCACGAAAAGTAAGATAACAAACACTTTGCACCTGGAAATCGATTGCATCTATGTGCAGTCTAGTGATCATGCAAGTAGAATTTCATGAATTACTCTATAATGTAGAAAAATGTTAGTGCGAATGGAAGCTATAAGAAACACAGTTAACTAATTATTCCGTGCCACGTAATAATCAATTCGTTTGAAAATTCAGAAGAGAAGAAACTAAAAATTATGCCCATTAAGGCAGAAACTAAAGTGTAGATGCGGGCATTGTGCAGATCTGCGCTTTTTCATCTTCAGATCTATACAAATAACTAACCAGCGTATTCATTGCTTTCGTAATGTTTCCCTCTTGTTTAGTCTTCTAATGATGTACTAGATCCGCACCCATGAGTCTGATTGTTACTTTGTATCCTCCCATCTACTATATTTGTGTGTTATTCCTCGGTGTTCAAAAAGCAAAATATTATGCCTGCTCCCACGAGCTATTAGAACGAGGTCGCAAGAAGGCTAACGAATTATAATCAAAATACACAGAGACGCCAATTTGTTTGCCGTCATGGTGTTAAGTCGACAGAAATAAACATCTTCGTCTTGTTATGCAAATATCTGCGTTGTATTTTACATTAAAATTTTACTATCAAATTTAAAATAGGAGAAATTTTTCTTTTTTCACAGCACCTTAATCGCTGAAGAGAAGTTACGCTGAAATTAACCAATATCTGCTTTAAACAAAGATTTCTTCCTGTTAACACAGTAGACTCAGTTCAATTTCCATTCTCTTCTAAAACTGCATCTAATCGCCGGGGAACAGAGGCAACATGCTTTCTGAAGAATCTGTCACTCTGTGACATCTATTCCCACGCAGCCTGAACTGCTTCCGACAACGCTGCTTTGGATGTTGGTGCAGATCTTTTGCTCCTGATAATTTTTTCTAGGCGCAAGTAAATGAAGAAAGGCAGCGCGTTTTTGTTATCAAGTAACGTCTTCAACAGTTTTAATGTAATTTACGAGTAATTGCTGATGTTTGATATTAACATGAAAAGGTTTCTGTAGACAGGGAAAGAACCTGTTCATGGGCAACTACTTCTATAATGAGATTTTCACTCTGCAGCGCAGTGTGCGCTGATATGAAACTTCCTGGCAGATTAAAACTGTGTGCCCGACACAGTTTTAATCTGCCAGGAAGTTTTACTTCTATAATGATCAAAAGGCATCAAATGATCTTCAAGCACATGTCTTCCAGCAGCGGTACGAAGAAATGATACAGTGGATTTTCTCGAACTAAGAAATTTGCTGAATTTGTGAAAATTTCAAATTGGCTTCACATCGAGCCTGAGATGCCTAGAAAAGCCTTTTAATCTTGCTGACATCAGAACAGCATAATCTCCGCGTCAGAAGCTTGCTTCTACTTAACCATTTAATAAACTCGCATTTTTTTCACCGTGGCTAATTTTGTAAGCTAAGCACATCATTCATTACAGCACTCTCCTGGGGCTGGGAAATGTGGCCACAATGGTCTGGTGCAACGAGCTATCACAGGTGCAATGCGTGGGATCAGGCACTTACTTTTAAGAGGCACAAACAGATTTACTTTACCTCTGGTAACCTCAAGAGAAAGACGTTATAATCCAGAATCCGCATTAAACATCACGTTCCTTCATTACCAACTGGGCAGAGCCGGTTTACGTTGGGAAATGACATAGAGGAAGTAATGAAAAACAGAAATACACTCGCCAGTAAACTTACTTACATTAGAAAATTTTATTTTATTTGATGAACCGATAGCCATTTAAATGAACAGGGCTCTTATTTTACTTGTACTTGATTGAATTAGAGACGTTGAAAAATTTGGTGCTGGACCGCGATTCGAATTCGCATCTCCTCTTTCGAGGATCTGAATCTCTCGGAACAGTATAGTTCAATCATTTCGTTCCTTTTCCCAAAACTGCAATCTTTCCTAGGTCTCCTCTAAAGGTAAGTATGTGGGTCCGAATCCTGATCCAGTTCAAAAATATTCATAATTTCATTTCAAGCCCTATCAGGTGCACACCGGCCTGCTAGTGAAAATTAACGTGCACTTTTAATGTCCGTTCATGTGTTGCCAACAATCGCAAGAGGTGGCGTTATTTCTGGTCAAACACGCACACATCTTATTGTTGGTGAGTAAGCAACTGACACTTAAGCTATATTCGTGGATGCACGGTAGGTGTGCAGATCGATTGTCGCTTAGTCACAAAAGATTGTATCCATATTTTAGATTCAAACACCTAGCAGCTGGTAAGAAAAACTGATTCGCAACTAATCTCATCCTTTAAATAGCGGTTTACGAGTTCTAGCCACTATTGGCCTCGTAAGAGGAATCTAAGGCATGTACCTCTTTGCCAGCTCTGTGGTAAAGTGCTTAACTCAGTTCGGCGCTAGCGGCCGTGCGAGGCGGAGGTCCGATACTTCCGCCTGTGCGGCGTGTGCGAGTGTTTGTTTACTTGTGGACTTCGTCTGCAAGCGGGCTAGTAACAACGATCATGGCGAACAAGTACAGGAAAACTACATTACGATTCAATTTCTGCAAAGACTACGAACGACCAAAGGCTTTAGCAGTGGAACGATTCATTCGAGAGGAAGTCAAGATACCGCCAAACGATATTATCGGAATTCACCTATCCATCGTTAGTCCCACGGTGTATGTTAAGATGGTAAATGACGCGGCGTGTGAGAGAATTCTACAGGCGACAAAAGCAGGTCTCCGATTTTGCCATAGTGACGGGAATGTCGGCACGGTAACTGTAGAACATGCTGGTCTGGGTATACGGACAATACGTGTTTTTGAACTGCCATTTGAGCTCCCGGCTGACGAAGTTATCGAGGCTTTTAAACCATACGGCACAGTACATGGTCACACAGCAGAACGCTGGACACAATTCGCCACATACCCCGTTCTTAACGGAGTGCGGCAGATCACTATTGATCTTCAGAAGCATGTACCGTCCTATCTGACAATTGGTGGTTGTCGGGCGGTCGTGATTTACGATGGTCAACCACGTACATGTTCTGGATGTGGCCAGGAGGGACACCTCAGGTCGAACTGTATGCAACGGCGGATTACGCAACTGCCTTGAGATGTGCGGGAGCCGTCGCCGGCGATGACAGTACTACCGATCACCTATGCCAAAGCCCTTACTGCGTCCGCTGATGACCGAAAGGAAGATCAAGATGGCACTCTCCGAAACCTTGTAGCAGACGTCGGGATGACAGAGCATGCTGCTCCGTCGAGCATACAATCTACAGCGACAACATCAGATGAGACCGAACTCCCACCAAGCACACCGATAGTACAAGAAGCAGTTCCAGCCATTACGGATGCTGTTCCGTCTGAAACGCACTCTGAGACGACATCATTAGTTTCGACCGAACTCCCGCCAAGTTCAACGATGGGACTCGAAACACTTCCAGTTCCTACGGACGCTTTTCTGTCGGGCAGCCGTGATTCCCTGCAATCTGAGGACACGGACGGAAGATCACGCAAACAGCGTTCCCCGAAAAGGAGGAAACGGGGGCGTCGCACGACATCTCCTCGGGATGACTCCCCTTGCCCCGACGACGATGTGCCTGTGGACCAAGACGACACAACAGCCTCTACGAAACAGGATGAGGCACTGGGAACTGTTCGATCCGACCCACAGCGGTCTGTCACATTGACGGTACCGGGACGTGGTGCTGCTGAAGAGAAATCACAGCCAGTTGGCTCTCCAGACGCAGATGCTGTGACTATGGACACGAATATATCACAGCCTGAAAAGATGTGGTATGAGGATATTGAGGAGGCGCCGGACGTCATACAGAGGCAGCCGGCACTCACGAAGACGGCCTAATAATTGCTGAAGGCGAAGGGAGAGGGGCGAGAGAACGTCTTCTAACTCAGCCCCCGGCTCCGATGCAGGGAGATGTTGTTACGCCTCGACAGAGTGGGATTCAACGCAATGCGAACCGTATTGCGACATTAAATATCAATGACGTGCGTTCACCGGCCAAAATACACCTATTGAAGGAAACGGTTTGGGCATCTGATGTGGATATTGCTTTGCTGCAGGAAGTCCACATAGCTGCACTCCCATACATCGCAGGCTACCAATCCTATTCGTCACATGGAGATCACAATGGGAGTGGGGTGGCAGTTTACGTGCGAGATGGCTTCCCAGTGGAAAACGTGTGTTATCTTCCGTCGGCCAGGGGAATGGCTTTCACGACGTTTGGGACACGCATCATCAATCTTTATGCACCGTCGGGAAACAATCGGCGGCGGGAAAGGGCGCGATTTTATGCAGAAGACATTGCTCCACTATTCCATGGACGTTCTGAATGTGTAATAATTGGTGGAGATTTCAACTGTGTTCTCAGCCAGAAAGACCAATGGCCGCAAGCAAACATCAGCCAGGAGTTGCGAATCGTTGTCAACGACCTTGTACTTAGTGACACGTGGGAATTACGACATGGAGCAGCACCGGGATACACCTATGTGACAAGTCATTCGGCGAGCAGATTAGATCGCATTTATATCTCACGGGCTCATGCAAATGATGTCCAGGACGCGGAACGCTGGCCATTGGCATTTTCCGATCACAGCGCTTACATCTGTACGGTGCTTCTTCCCCGTAGAGAGGTGTGGAACAGTAAGGCCCCGTGGAAACTAAACATTCAACATCTACATGTTCCTGAATGCCGTCAACGGATCCTTGAGGCATGGACGATGTGCGAGCGAAGGGTTGGAAGGTATGCGACGAAGCTTGATTGGTGGCTGACTTGTGCTAAACCGGCACTTCGCCGTACGTTCATCTCATATAGCAGGGAAATGGCAGAATGGCGCCGCCGTACCACCGACTTTTATTTTGCAGCACTGCGCGACCTGGATGATGGCCCGCCGGGACAGGACATCTGGATCGAACGCAAAAGGATAAAAGCTAAACTAGTGGCTTTAGCTCGGAAACATCTTCAGGGAACCATGGTGCGCGCCAGATGTCACGATACGATAAGGCACGAGATTCCTTCCATGCACCACGTCGTGAATGAACGACAGCACCGACGACGCGTTTTGGTACGGGAGTTAATCACCCGCGAAGACCGAAGAGTGACGCGTCAAGCGGACATTGTCTCTGCATTCGTCGACCATTACCAACACATCTATCGGGAAGAAGCAGCCTCTTTCGATGACCTCGACCGTATAGCCACGTCCGTCTCCCGTACACTGACGGTGGAAGCCGCGGGAACCTTACTGGAAGCCATTAGCTGTGAGGAAGTACATGATGCGATCGCACAAGGTGCGTTGAATCGGTCCCCAGGCATTGATGGGCTTCCTGCTGAATTCTATCGCGAATTTCGCAACGAAATGGCACCGCGATGGACGGAAATGTACAACGAGATGTTAAATTCCGATGCGCCTATTCCACCGGCTTTTATGGAAGGCCTCCTGGTGCCAGTACATAAACCGAAGCCAGGAATTACGGTCACACATTATCGCCCCATCTCCCTGCTTAATGCCGACTATAAGATCTTTGCACGGTTGCTAGCGTCCCGATGTCGTATGTTAATTCGTAGCGTTCTCTCTCCGGAACAGACGACACCGGGTGGATCGGTGAATGTGCAAACAGCTACTGGCGAATGCTGTGATGTGATAGCGCTGGCGGAGGAGTGCCGGCTTAAAGCGGCGATGGTGGCGGTTGATTTTGACAGTGCTTTTGATAAGGAGCGCCACAACTATCTGTATGCTGTACTGGAACAAATGGGTTTTCCAGACCGTTTTACTGGTCTCATTAGAAGGATTTAAGGGGGCGCACAATCCTTGGTACAGGTTAATGGGCGTATAGCAGGGCCCATTCAAATTCGACGATCCATTCGCCGGGGCTGCCCTCTTTCGATGCTGCTGTTCGCGATAGCGTTGGAACCATTAATTGGGAGGCTCACCAATTCTCTTTCTGGGATGGAACCTTCAAATGTCGTGCCTATGCGGACGACCTCCTGCTGCTCGTTCGTTCTGAGGAAGAGGTGAAGACGGTCCTTGAACTGTTGATGGACCACAGTGTGGCGGCGGGTCGTGCAGTGAACATGAACAAATCGGCGGCATTGCCGGTGGGAAGGGGCCTCACGCCGGAAGAAATCAGTCCGTTTCCTTATGTGCAACGATTCCGCTATCTCGGCATAGACTTTACCTCATCTGTAAAACATACTGCAGCACTTAACTACCGACGTATTTTGCAGACCACACGTACCATGGTCCGACAACATCTCCTACGGCGCCTTGATCCTTTGCATCGAGTCGAGTACCTGAACACTTATGTGGTTTCTCGAATGGTGCATATTTCGCAGATCCTGCCCCTACCACTCACGCTCGGACGTCGACTTCAATCAGCACTAGGCTATTTCGTGATGATTGGATCGCCCCTCAAGGTGCGATACGAAACGCTCACTCTCCCTACGGACAAGGGGGGACTCGGACTTACGAATGTTCACTGCCGTGCGACGGCGCTCCTTCTAGCCACAATGTATAAGCAATGGCGTAGCGGACGTGATTCTCTTACATCCCGCCTACTGGATCTCCTGGTTCCAGCGTCCCTCACACCTCCGGTGGCGGTGGGCAACATTACGCCACATTTTGCGCATGTATCAACATTTATCGTGGAACTTAGTTATATCAGAGACGAGCTTCCGCGAACGAGACCGCCATGCGTGAAGGATTTTTATGTTTGGCTGCTACGGCGGATAAGTTGTAATGTCATTGAACTGAAACACCCCAGGTTGCATTGGCCGAAGATTTGGAGACATGTTGCATGAGGGCTTAATTAAATATTATTGAAAATGATTTTTTTTTTTTTTTTAGTTTTAGTAGCTGTATGTCCGATTACGCAGTGTCTCGTAATCGGTTGGCCCTGACTAGTATTATTACGCTATCTGACCGCAACAAACACTGTAAGAAAATTTTCGTAAACACAGTTAATTAATTAAGTCCCCAGCAACTATAAAACCTACAAAACCAATAAGCACAAGAGTAACTGTTCTGTATGTGGGAGTGTGACTCAACGTCCACATCTGGCACGGTTCGGCTTCAACAAGACAAGAATTTTTAAATACCAATTATACTGACGTGACAAAGGAAATTTAGAAAAACTATAATTACGCAAGAAAACCAGAATTACACTCTAATGCAAGAACACAAGCCAGATGCTTTGTTGACTGAACCTGTAGTGACGCATTATTTCAGACACACAAATAATAAAAGAACATTGTGGTTTTACCTTCGTATCTATTGACGAAATGCACTCATTACAATAACATCTGCTATCTCTCCCATCAAATAACTGCATAAAACATGGAACAACACTCTTTACTACCACATCTCACTCCGACTTCACGACAAGCAGTGCCCACTAGCACATCTCGGTACGACTGACTACAACGAGCCCTCAACAAGCACTGACCGCTACGAACTCTTAACACGCACTGAGGAGGCGGCTTAATAGTACTCTTTGGCGCAATCTCTGGCGCAGTGGTACAGTGTAGCCACCTTTCAATGTGCACCAAAAATTCTTTCCTACCTTCGTTCGGGCACTGTGGTTCTCTGTCGCCTGTGGCAAGTTCAACACCAACCAACGGCTCCATGCAATTCGACTGGTGGACACTCCACTATGCCCGAAATGTCACCAAGTGGATGACGACCATCACCGCTTAACTTGTATCGCGGTGGAGGACGTCTGGCTCCTAGGAAGACAGATGGTGGCTTGCTACCTCCGTGTGACCCCGCAACATATTACACCTGCTTCCTTCTTACATCCGGAGAGTGACTACTTTCCGGCGACTAAATCACAGTCGATCATCTGGATCAAAGGTTGGACGATCGCGTACCTCTATGGGGATACTGCCACGTCGCGACTTGACTTTTGGAATTTCTTGCAGCAAGCCCACAATGAGGTTCATAGATGGTCACACTATCGGATAACCTTTGCCAACTATCTTCAGGCAGTCTTCCTTGACCCCCCACGCAGTTGGGATGTGCCGGGTGCAGTCGGTGTGCACATTTGACAGCTGATGATGAACCTCACGCTTCTCTCACCACTCACTATGTAATGCACATACTATACGATGAAATTGTCTATATGTTCCTTTTAACAGAGTGATCTTTATTGAAAATAAATAAACAAAAAAAAACCTGTGAAAAAGCGGCTGTCGTAGTTCCAGTCTCACTGACTGTAACGTTTTTATCCCTTCTGGGAGATAGCTACAAGCAGTCAGATCAAACATCGATAAGGAAATCGCAAGAAAATATTTTGGCTCATAGTGCAATGGTGAAAAACTTACAATGCTGCACAACAGGTAACGCCTCTTTCCGCTGCTGACAAGCAAATTTTGGGTTTCTAGGAATACATAACTTTATTTATGAAATGCCACATTTGCATACCTCTTGAGTATGACACAGCATACCAATTAAACACAGACCCAATCAAAATCTAAGTGAGTAGTATTTTACTAATTCGTGTCGATAGAGGCACGCTTGTGTACAGATACTCAATTTTATTAAAGCAGACTTTCGTCGTAAGGTTGTCGTGGGTAGTTTTATTTCATTTCTTATAATACAGTGCACAATTTTCGTAAGGTTTCCTTTAGTGTTGTTAAAACAATAGTAAACATGAGACTGAAGTTAATCATCATGGCTATATGTGAATTTTCTTATGTTATCTGTAACAGTCTGACAATGCACATGCAGTTTATTGATTACATGGATGTAGAAAACTTGTTCTGAGTTAAAGCTGTCAAACAAAGTTTGAAGAAGGATAAAATCCCACTACCACACGACAGCTAATATAGAAAATACTGTTCTGACGTATTTTGGCACGATGCGCTCTCCCCATACATAATACAAAAGTTTCGAGATGCATCTGCTGCCTGGCTGTCTATTACACCTGAAAAGAACTAAATGTCGCAGAAGTTAGCCCTTTTTCCACATGCGACTATTTTGGGATGAGAAGTGAAGGCAATTATCTTCAAAGCTCCACTACATTGAAAACTTCCCAGTAGACAGCAGAATTGCGTCTTAAGAAAATTAGCAGTGAATGTACTCGAATTCCCTACATCTTTTTTACAGTGCACGATACTTACCATTACGTTACTACCTTACATGTAGCTGGTGCACCTCCAAAACTCAATAACAACTCCTCCAGAACTTCTGCATTCCACAGTGCTGTGAGATAATGCATATGGCTGCATCTAGACTTCTGAGAGACAAACAGTTACAGCTTTTCTTTTGCACTGCATGACGTTTTCAACAAACAGATAGCGCAATAGATTAGCTCAAGCGGAAAGGAACACTTCCTATTTAAATTTCTGCATCCTACACCGTTGGCAGTTCTGTGTAGGTGACAGTTACGTGATTTTATTTCGGCGATTACAAAATAGAGTCGAATGTATGGACTGGGTAGCCAAGGCAGCTAGTTCATTGTGATTCAGTCAACCAAATAAATGAATTTACTGAACATGCTACAAATTACTACAGGGAGCCTGTGTGTCAGAATTCTCATCCAGTGTGGCGCAACGGTGTTATGATAGAAAAATGAATACCAGAGAAGAGGATTTGGTGGTCTGTTGGATTGACGATAGGTTCTTATACCTGTGGTCTGGGTTCGATTCCGACTTCTGTCAATGATTTTAGATAGGGAGAGACAGATTCCTTTCTCTTCTGGCTACACCAAGTGAAGAAGATTGAACCACAATAAAATCTGGAGTGGCGACATGTAGAAACTATCTCCAGTAACCTTTCTTATACTAGTTATTTATTTCTAGTAAAGAAACAAACGCTATGTTGGGTCACAGGACACTTATTCCATCTTTTATTTGAGCTTCTGTATGTCAATAAAATTGGTTATGAGCTGCGAATGCAACTCAGACCGCCCTTAACGCGGTATTTGATCCCTTCGTGACAATACAGCTCGGCTACAATTTGTTGTTTGTTCAAAACTGCAGATGCCTCAACATCTCCACATATTGCGCGTGAGTGGGTTCGAATCCTGGCCCGCCACTAATGGTGGAGAAAAATTCGGTAGCTGACGTCTCTTTGTGTGTAGTCAACAACGATATGTGTGGGGCTCTATTCCTAGTCAGCACTGAACTCTACGTCATATTATTTCTAGTTCAAACATGCTCACATATCGCTGCTGGTGCAACAAACCCATATTTAACGTTCGTTTTCTCTAGAATGTAACAGCGATAGGTGCCGGGTTGGAGTCCTGGGAAGGAAAAATTTAATGTTTTGCAGCGTCATTTCAGTTACTGCATCTAGCTACTGCCGAGAAAATCCGATATGTCACAGTTGATTGTGCTTCGATATCAATCCGATTAGGTTCTGGGTTCAAATCCCTGTCCAACACAAAGCTTTACCTCACGGCATCTCAAGTAAGTCACTTGTGAAGCAGCAATATTTAACATCTTTCGTAGTTCCTTAACAGGGACAATAGACGCTGGGTAGGAATTCGCGTCCGTTAAAAATGTTTGCGTTATGTAATTTAAAGTTGATATTTGCTAACTTATACTGTCTAAAATTGAGGTGTATGTGTGCCTAATCAGGAATGACTGTTAGTTTCCGTCAGTCACGAAATCTTCGTTTAATCTGCGTGACCTGGGTTTGAATCCATATGCAGAGCGAGACGGTTCTTCGTGTCATTGGAAGTTCATACATATTCTCAATTAGCTGCTCGTGAATAAGTTAAATTTTTAATGTCATTTTGCGTTAAATAATAAGTACGGTATGTAACTTTGAAGAGGAAATCGTGTATACGACGAACTTACTACGTTCATTACCTATCTGACGTAATAATGAGAGTGGTAACATTTCAGGTATGTCATTTATTGTAATAAATGTGAGCTTACAAGCCTTAAGGACAGTCTTATCTGCGATAAGGTGTTCCCTGATATTTGTAGTATCGTGGTATTACTTTACATCTTGAGTTATTGCGATACAGAACAGGGTTTTCTAGTGGTGACTTGTTGGAACCATTTTCAATAGTCAAACGACTGTACCGAGGAGTGCCACCGCGGTGGTATAGCGGTTCTAGGCGCGCTGTCCGGAACCGCGCGACTGCTACGGTCGCAGGTTCGAATCCTGCCTCGGGCATGGATGTGTGTGATGTCCTTAGGTTAGTTAGGTTTAAGTAGTTCTGAGTTCTAGGGGACTTATGACCACAGTAGTTAAGTCCCATAGCGCTCGGAGCCATTTGAACCATTTTTTTGTACCGAGGAGTGATTAGAGGACCTGCTAGACAGCTGCGTTATGCGGGTTGCATGCGAGTCAGGCGAAATGCAATTCAGGTCGTTCGGATACTTTTGAGCATGACTGTACATGTTCCATGAGTATAGCCAACGATTTTTTGGTAATGACACATGCAAAAAACCCATTCGACAGATTTTTCTCCATATTCCTCAACTGGGCAATTTTTTGGCTATACCCATGCTTTTTAAATACTGAAATAAGATGAAAGTTGAAGATTTATTTTTGGTACTTTCATTTATTTATTCGTTTTCTGAAAACGAACGCGCTAATTCCTGTCAACAGTACTTCGGTCATTATATTTCACAATTCTGATTTAATCAGATTCCCATAATCGAATTCATGTACTGCATTTAGATTTCACCTCACACCGGATTTTACGTGTGTATTTTACTTGTACACATAAGGTATCATTGAAACTATGAATCTCGGAAACGGATGAAGTTGTTAATAAAATTCTCACGGCCGATCGAGATCGGCATGTTAGCAATATATCGTAAAAATTTCAGCCGTTTGCTGTGCATAGCCGTCTTGGAATATGCGGCTCGATTTTGGTGCGAAAAAAATATAAAAAAAGGTTTTTTTGTTTTCCAAAGAACCGCCCATGAAGTAAAAACCGTTTTGAAAATTGGAAGATGACACTTCTAGATAAATGCCTAGAGAAGATACCGGCAAAACTGGGGAATTTGCTGCGGTTATTTATTAATTAGACGTATCCTCATACCGGATTTTACGGTAGATGTACGGTAACTTTGAAGCTCTGTCTCTCGGAAACGGATGACCTTATAAAGAAAATCTGCGAGTTGTTCGAGATCAAGATCTTAGGAATACATCGTATGAATTTCAGCCATTTGGGGTGCGTAGCCGTCTTGGAATCGGCGTCTCGCTTTTGGCACGAGAAAATAGTAAAAAACCGTTTTTCGGGTTTTCTAAAGAATCGCCGATGAACTAATGGTGCCTACACACCACACTTAAGGCCCACAGAAGACCACGTAAATGTGGAAAGAACCAACTGATACGCTCCACTGCCGCACAAAGAAGTGTGTAACATTCGTACTTTGGCCCTGTACTGCAGAATAGTGACACTAAAACGATCCTTCTGTGAGGTATACAAATGGTCCCAGGCCCAAGGGCTAGTCATAACACTTGACCGTACCTTTCTATCTCCAATACAACCCGAGGTACGAGGCCATGAAGAAACCTATTTTTTTGCACGACGTTTTGGAACATATCAAAGAGCGAATGATGTCTCATGCGTACTGATTATCTGAATGCTCTTTACATGTATTTAGACGTTCGTCGAGTAAGTTCTGTCGCCTTCAGTGGTTTGAGGGAATGGTTTAAAAAGTTTTGCAAGTATTGCAATTCATCATCTTTGTACGTCCCACATACAATGACTAGTTTGAAATATACAGGCCTGCATACTTCTGAACCTTTTTGTAGTTGAGACTACGTTCCAGAAATGGAAGAGAGTTTAAGGTTTAATGTCCCATCGACGACAAAGTCTGTACAGACAAAGCACAGACTCTGTTCGAACAAGAATGAAGAAAAAGAATCGATGGCGTCCTTTATAAAGGAGCGATACAAGGTAAACGTTTTAAACAGTTCACGAAAATCACGGGAAACATCAACCTGAGATATGCATCCCACTGATCCTGAATTTTGTCCACTACATTAACCACTGCACCTCTTCGGTTGGTTATGTCATTAAGAGCATTTCTGCAGGTCTGTGTTTGCAGCGAGCGTTTAATTTGAAAGTGGATGTTTCGAATCTGTTGGAAATTGAAATAGAGGATTTATTTCCTCATTTTATTACTGGGAAGTACCACATTTTCCGGGCTGGTATACAATGAAACAACGCAAAATATCTGTGAAATAACAAACTAGAGAACTTTCTCCATCGGCGCATTTTTTTTTTTGATAGGTCAGTCTTCCGAGCCAAAGAGTGCAGCACGAAAGAACACTATACACTATTACCATCCTTCCCCTACGTAAGACACCACTGCGTGCCGTCGGAAAATATATAATAGCCCTCCTTTGCGACTGTGATTAGAATTGGAGAAAAAACCACTTTTTCCATCAATCGTGATGAGTCTGAGATACCGTGCCGAGATAGTGGTGTCCCAAATTAAAAGCAAATCTCTTTCTGGGCCTCGCGTTTCTCTGCGGAGCAGATGGAAGTGCTAGCAAGCCCCCAGTTGGCTACCAACGAGAGAGCGGCTACTCTGACGGAAGCTGTAATTTAGTGCATAAGCCAGGGCAACATTAACTCATCATCCAGATCCAATGGAAAAATGTACGATAAGGAGCGCAGCTCTCCGGTCTTTTTAATAGAGGAACTAATAATAATTGTAGCGGCAAAGCAGGGCAAAAAGAGCGCTCGCAACGAAATCACTTCACGCAACATTAGCCGCCCGCTCGGGCCGCCGCGGTTACAGGTGCGCGCAGCAGGTAGCGGCCGGGTAGTTGCTGCCCAGGCCGCTTCGCGCGTCGCGGCGCTAGTGAGGTAGGACTAATAAGTCGGAGACACGGTTTGGAGTCTCGGCGTAATACAGATGCCCGGCAAAAACAGAAGGATGCGAACGTGGTACGTACAAGCTCACTTAATCTGGTTGTCTTCTGTATGAGGCGTAGAGGACACGAGGGATTTTCACCTCTTCCTTATCTGCAGTCGCGGTTATTGTCTGTCCCACAGTTATCTCCCCTGCAGTGTCTCTTCTCTTCCATTCTCCCATGTCTTTCTTGGCCGTCTTTATTGCCTACCATTCTTATCTCCAACATTAATCTTGGCAGGCGATCTTTCGCCTTTCGTTGGACATGTCTAGACCATTTCAGCTGTTGCTGTTCTACAGTTTTCTCCATCGCTCCTAATCTCTTTTTTGCTTTTAGGGTGTATCAGCTCTCTGTCTCACGTTCGCTCACGCACTATAGGTTAATGTGGCGTTATAGGTAGACCTAAATACAGCTAACTTTCTCCCCTTCGACTTCTCTCACATACTGAGGAACTTCCGTCTGATTCCATTAATTCGCCTGCTGCATCCACTTTTTCCATATAATTTCTTGTTGCATCTTCTCATTACCAATGAGGACAGAGGACAAGTGTTTCCTGTAGTGGATACTACGACCGTTGTAATTAACGTGCAACATCCATAACAGACGGCAGGTAGCCGTACTACACTACTGGCCATTAAAATTGCTACAGCAAGAAGAAATGCAGATGATAAACGGGTATTCATTGGACAAATATATTATACTAGAACTGACATGTGATTACATTTTCACGCAGTTTGGGTGCATAGATCCTGAGAAATCCAGAACAACCACCTCTGGCCATAATAACAGCCTTGATACGCCTGGGCATTGAGTCAAACAGAGCTTGGATGGCGTATACAGGTACAGCTGCCCATGCAGCTTCAACATGATACCACAGTTCATCAAAAGTAGTGACTGGCGTATTGTGACGAGCCAGTTGCTCGGCCACCATTGACCAGACGTCTTCAATTGGTGAGAGATGTGGAGAATGTGCTGGCCAGGGCAGCAGTCGAACATTTTCTGTATCCAGAAAGGCCCGTACAGGACCTTGAAAATGCGGTCGTGCGTTATCCTGCTGAAATGTAGGGTTTCGCAGGGATCGAATGAAGGGTAGAGCCACGGGTCGTAACACATCTGAAATGTAACGTCCACTGTTCAAAGTGCCGTTAATGCGAACAAGAGGTGACCGAGACGTGTAACCAATGGTAGTCTATGCCATCACGCCAGGTGATACGCCAGTATGGCGATGACGAATACACACTTCCAATGTGCGTTCACCGCGATGTCGCCAAACACGGATGCGACCATCATGATGCTATAAACAGAACCTGGATTCATCCGTAGAAATGACGTTCTGCAATTCGTGCACCCAGGTTCGTCGTTGAGTACACCATCGCAGGCGCTCCTGTCTGTGATGCAGCGTCAAGGGTAACCGCAGCCATGGTCTCCGAGCTGATAGTCCATGCTGCTGCAAACGTCGTCGAACTGTTCGTGCAGATGGTTGTTGTCTTGCAAACGTCCCCATCTGTTGTCTCAGGGATCGAGACGTGGCTGCACGATCCGTTACGGCCATGCGGATAAGATGCCTGTCATCTCTACTGCTAGTGATACGAGGCCGTTGGGATCCAGCACGGCGTTCCGTATTACCCTCCTGAACCCACCGACTCCATATTCTGCTAACACTCATTGGATCTCGACCAATGCGAGCAGCAATGTCTAGAAACGATAAACCGCAATCGCGATAGCCTACAATCCGACATTTATCAAAGTCGGAAACGTGATGATACGCATTTCTCCTCCATACACGAGGCATCAAAACAACATTTCACCAGGCAACGCCTGTCAACTGCCGTTTGTATATGAGAAATCGGTTGGAAACTTTCCTCTTGTCAGCACGTTGTAGGTGTCGCCACCGGCGCCAACCTCGTGTGAATACTCTGACAAGCTAATCATTTGCATATCACAGCATCTTCTTCGTGTCGGTTAAATTTCGCGTCTGTAGCACGTCATCTTCGTGGTGTAGCAATTTTAATGGCCAGTAGTGTAGTTCAAAAATGGTTCAAATGACTCTAAGGACTATGGGACTTAACATCTGAGGTCATCAGTCCCCTTGACTCAGAACTGCTAAAATCTAACTAACCTAAGGACATCACACACATCCACGCCCGAGGCAGGATTCTAACCTGCGCCCGTAGCAGGCGCGCGGCGCCGGACTGAAGCGCCTAGAACCGCTCGACCACAGCGGCCAGCGGCCGTACTAGTAGTGGAGAATATATCAAGTGTGTCGGGGAGACGAGGGAAAACAGTGCAGTCGTTGTCGTAATGCGGAAACGGAGCGATTTTTCTGACGTCTTTTAGCTAATCACTGGCTTTCGGGCCAAAGGTGGAACCGTTTCCGAAACGGCTCACTTTGTAAACAGTTTGCGAACTGCCATGGTTAAAGTATACCGTGCATGTGGAAATGCCGATATTCATAACCGGCTCGTGGGGGAAGTACGGTGCACCACGGGTCACAGATGACCGAGGTGAACAACGGGCCCGAAATGTGAACGGCCGAATTCACGCGCAACTGTTGAGCAACTGATCGCCCAAATGAAACGGAAGATACCAGCAATGTCTCGTCAACGACCGGTCAGCGAACGTTGCTGTGTGTGGTCATTCGCAGAAGGCACCTGGTTCATGCATCCATGCTGACAGCACTTCACCGGTGACGAAGGCTGGAATTTGCACTCCAGTACCATAACTGGACGCCCTTGGACGGCAACAGGTGGCCTTTGCAAATGAATCACTTTTTATGCTCCATCGGACAGACGGTTCTTGCCGTCTATGGCGGGAAACGTCTGAAACCAAACACTTGCATGCGTTATGGTCTGGGGAATATTTTCGTGGCATTTCTTGGGTGATTTTGTTGTTCTGGATGGCGCACTGGATCAAGCAAGACATGTATCTATCTGTCCTTCAGGACTACGTCCACCTCTACAAGTAGCCTCTTTTTCTTCGTAACGATGACATCTAGTAACAAGACGATGCAACGTGGCACACAGCTCGCAGTGTACGCGCGTGGTTCAAAGAGCACCGGGATGGAAAAATGGAAATGAGCGTTTGGCGTCATTGGCCGGGAGGCCCCTTGCGGGGCAGGTCCCGCCGCCTTGGTGCAGGTCTTACTAGATTCGACGCCACATTGGGCGACCTGCGCAACAGATGGGGATGAAATGATGATGAAGACGGCACAGCACCCAGTCCCTGAGCGGAGAAAAATCCCCGACGCAGCCGGGAATCGAAACCGGGCCCGTAGGACGGCAATCCGTCGCGCTGACCACTTTTTTTTTTTTTACTGAAAAAAAAAGCACAGCAGCACTCCGTCTTTTTTCTTTTTTTTCTTTTTTTTCCGGTGTAACAGTAACAAACATAAACTGCTTCTAGCATTTTTTTTAAATATATAAGACAATGACTTTATAAAATAAAATGCTTCTGGGAAACGTAAATAAGTGGACTTTTTTTTACATAATAGTGAAAAAAAGAAAATAAAATATCCTGCTTCTGTCAGTACAAAACAATAACGTTCTACGCTCCTCTATTAGGCGCGTACCTCGCTAATCCCGTCATACCTCGCGTTGGTGTCGGGTACGTCTTCACGTGTGTTTGTGGATCCTCTCCACTGTCCTGGTCCGTTCTTGTTCTGATACTTATAGACAATAATTACATTCTCCTACCCGGGACACCCCAACTGGGTGGGGGATCAAGCAAGGCACTCCCTAAAAAATTTGCGTAATATGTTCGATATCTCGGATGTCTCATAAGCTGTGAGTGATGTTCCTGTAGTAAGGCCCAAAAGTCAAGCACATTCTTACTGCCGTCTCGGAAAAGATAACGCACAGTCAAACCTCGAATCCAAGTCACTGCGTTTGTCTTCGTTCGGGGATAATATGTCCTATCTGGGATAAGTAGTGTGCGTGGTTCGATTGTTTGCGGCCCCACCCGAAGGAGGAAGGCGATCATTTTTTTGACCAAACACCATACGTCCGCCGAAGGACCGCATATCAGGCGATGCTCCTCAGTGTCTATAACATTGCACTGCGGACACAGTGGCTCGTCCGCCATATGAATTGTATGCAACCTGAAACGAGTCACGTATTTCCCATTTACCACCTGATACCACAGTGCGCGCGTTCCCGTATCAAGGTGTGGGTGGTGCACCGTACACCATACCACTGACCACGTAACTGTTGGTTGGCGGCGCTCTACGGCATTATTCGGCCGTCGTCGAGTCAAGATGTGATATATATCACGTGCCGTCGCCGTCCTGGTAGTCGGTAGTTCCATATGTACATAACTGTGTTCCACAAAGAAGGTTCGCATATGGGCAAGCGATGGTGAGATGTGAGCCACCGCTACCGGAGCCGAAAGAGAAGGTGGAGCGAGTTCGTCTATCAAGCTGCCCGTCAGACTTGTCTGGTGTCGTGTCCACAGCTTTATCATTGTGGTTACATAAATAGCCACTGCTCGGTCGCGTACGTGGACTAGTCCAAGACCTCCACGACTACGAGGAAGGGTGAGGGTTTCGTATCCTACCTTAAAAAGCAGACCTGTGCTCACAAAATATCCTAGTGCCGCCAGGATTCGGCGGGCCAACACCACCGGCATAGGAAGAACTTGTGCCAGGTGGGGGATGCGAGAGGCTAGATAAGTGTTGGCAAAGGTGACCCGTTGTATCATATCCAGTGCCCTTAACCTGTGACTTCGGACACTCGCACGAATTGTTTGCAGAAGATGTCTGTAACTCAGTGCCGCCGTGCGTCGAACGTCTGTAGTGAAGATAATTCCTAGGCATTTCATCTTGTTGATCGGCTGTAATGGTGCTACACTTCCTGTCGGGAGTCCTCTCCCGATGTTCATCGCTCCTGACTTTGCCATGTTCAGGCGACTTCCCGTAGCCATACAATACAAATTAATTCAATGCAAGGCCACTCTTGCCTCGTCGCCTGACCGTGCTAAAAACACTAGGTCATCCGCGTATGTTCGGCATATAAACGTGTTGTGCCTTATCGTCATTCCTTGGAGTCGATTCCGGAGCCCGCAAAGCAGCGGCTCGACAGCGATGGCATACAATATCGTTGACAGCGGGCACCCTTGTCTGACCGATCGTGAGATGGTGATGGGCCCCACCAAGCGTCCATTGATGAGCACTTTGGATGCGGCTCCGTGGAGTAGTCTCATGACGACGGTGACAAAACTTTCCGGAAACTTCATTTTCGTCATCAAGTCCGTGAGATAAGCATGACTCAGCCTGTCAAATGCGCGATCGAAGTCTATCGAGACCAATACACCCCGGAGACGACATGTTGAAGCCAGTGCGATAACATCGCGGTAGTCGCTGAGTGCCGTTTGTATATTGCTAGCTCCTCCTAGCTGGGTTTGGTCGAGTGAAATCACTTGGCGTATCACGCGTTTAAAGCGTGCTGCAAGTATCCTGGCGTAGATCTTGTAGTCGCAATTAAGAAGGGTCAGTGGCCGGTAGGCCTGTATCCCTGTGCCGCCAGATGGTTTGTGGATGGGGATGATCATTCCTTCCACGAAGGTGGGTGGAAGAGGCACGTTGGGAGACATCAATTCGCAGTACATGGCGGTCCATCGTGGAATCATGAGATCTTTAAATGTACGATAGAACTCTAACGGAAACCCGTCGGGCCCCGGCGATTTGTGCGACGCTCCCTTATCAATCGCTTCCATTACGTCGTCAACTGTGATTTCACCTGTTAACTCCAGGTTGGCCGACTCGTCGAGACACGCGGAGAGCGTTCGTCGGACCTCATGAAAGGCTGCCTGATCGTGTTCCGCTTCTTGATAGAGATGACCGTAGTGTTCCACGAAAGCGTTGGCAATGTCTTTTTGCGTTGTAATGCGGCGACCATCGGGCAGTACGACCGTCTGTATTAAGGTTCTGCGGCTACGCTGTTTTTCTCTGATAACGTGATACATCGACGGGGATTCTCCACGGACTCGTTCAAAGGCCCTTGCACGGATTGCGACACCCTCCAGTCGGCGGCGCGTTATGGAAATTATTTGGGCCTGTGCTCGTTTTATACCGGCACGATGCTCCTGTGAAGGTGCTTGAACAGAAAGTTCGCGGAGCATCGTGAAATAAAATTCCGTCGTGTATCGCCTCCACATCATCTGTTCTCTTCCGTATGCATTTAACGCTCGGCGCAATGCAGGCTTAACGCATTCCAGCCACCACTGCAACGTCGTCGGATATGTCGGGAGACGTCGTTCACACACATGCCAAGTGTCTTCGACTAAGCGTCTGCACTCAGGTTCCCTAAGGTGTGCTGTATTCAGTTTCCAAACACTGCGACTCCTCCACACTTGTTGACGACTCAGGGAGACCGTGCATATATATGCTATGTGATCTGAAAAGGCGACAGGCCACAATTCCGCATCGAGGATCGCAGGTTCGAGACGACGTGTTACGTAAATTCGATCGAGACGACTTGCAGAGTGACTCGTGACGTAGGTGTATCCACGTCTGTCGCCATGTATCTTCTCCCATGTATCAATGAGATTCATGTCATGTATGAGTTGCCGCAGCTCCGGGCACGAAGTATAACGTGGGTGTTGATCTTTTGGTGCGAGCACGCAGTTGAAGTCACCTCCAAATAAGACATGTTCATACCGACCTAAGAATAGTGTTGCAATCTCCTCTGCGTAAAATCGGGATCGGTCGCGCCGTCTGTCTGACCCCGACGGTGCGTAAATGTTAACTACCCGTACTCCCAGCACTGTGAGCGCCAGTCCTCGCGCTGACGGCAGGTACACCACGTCCTCGGCTACTATGCCGCTACGTAGAAGTATCGCTGTTCCGCTGTCGCCGTCGGTAGTAGGTGTAATGTACGTATCGTACCCATAGAGGTCGGGGAAGCTCTCAACGCATACTTCCTGCAGCAGAACGATGTCGACGTCTGACGCATGCAACATGTCTCGTAATAATTGCAATTTGACAGGCGTTCTGATCGTATTAATATTAATAGAGGCTGTTCGATATGCCTGCCGCTGTTCCTCAGTGCGTAAAGCGCACATGAACGCTTATGTTAATTTGTGTGCTGCTGCCCGGTGACATGCTGTCCGTGCGTCAGTCTGCATCTTCTGCGGTGGACGCAGCACTCGCCATGGCGGGTGCGTCGTCGGTGTGGGGGTCAGTATCGGATTCGTCGGCCCAGTTCCTGTGCTGGAGGTCCATCTCCCGTCGTGTCTCTCCGGCCGGGCTGACCGAAGGCTGTGGCGTTGCTGCGGTGGATGGAGGGACTCCTTCCGTCGGCTTTCCGTCCGGTGTGTCTGTATTTAACCCCTGTGTGGCATGATTCGCGTCGTACTGCTGTGTGGGAGGTAGAACCTCCCGTTGCGCATCCGGATGCACTGTATCGACGTTACACCCAAGTTCGTCTGCCGTGGACTGCAGTAAGCAGGTATCCGACGGCGCTAGCCGTCGTTTCTTGTGGCGCTTCGGCGATCGTTGTTTGCGCGTGTGCGCCTCCGTATCCGAGTGCGGAAGTGACTCCCGGTGCTCAGGGACGAAAGCAGCTGTCGGCACAACAGCAGGATCAATTTCCATTTCTCCTACCGATCCTTTCCGCTCGGTTAAGTGCGTCGTCGGCGCCGGAGCGGCAGAGGTGTGCGTCGTTTCGTCACTGGAGGCGGTCTCTGCCGCAGTCGGTTGCCGTAAACTGTCAGGATTCTGTAGCTGGTCATTCTTCGGGATGGGATCTGTTCGAAACGCGTCCGCAGACGTTAGTGGCAGCGGCGTCAACGTGGACGGAGGTACGGGTTCGCCGTTTGGAACTTGCACTATCCTCCGCTGCACACATTCGGAACGGACGTGGCCCTCTTTCCCGCAGCCTGAGCATGTTTTGGGTTGTCCATCGTATATGACTATAGCTCTGCATCCGCCGATGAACAAGTACGAGGGTACATGTTGTGTCAGTCCTATTCTGATTTGACGCACCCCATTGAGAACGGGGTAAGTCGTGAGGTTGGACCATTTTTCCTCAACGTGGCTAAGCACTCTTCCATAGGGGCGTAAGGCGTCAACGACCAAGTCAGACGGAACCTCGAAGGGAAGTTCGAAAATACGTATGTTTCGTAAGCCCAGTCCTGCATGATCAAGAGTTACTTCTCCAACATGTCCATCAGAGTGACGAAATTTGAGTCCATGTTTAGTATCTCGGATGATTCTGTCACATACGGCATCGTTAATCAGCTTGACGTAAACGACACTGCTCACTATGGAGAGGTGGATTCCGATAAGTTCATTGTAGTCAAGTTTAACTTCGTCTCGTAGGAACCTTTCTATTTCGTAGGCTTTCGATCTCGCATATTCATTCGAAAAACTAATCTTCAGAGTCGACTTTCGGTATGCATGTGCCATTCTATATCGAGTCGTCTAAACGCACGAGTACGCCGAAGAGGTAAACAACTGCGCGAACGCGAACTTCTCCGGCAGGGACGTAAACAGACGTCCGTGCCGTAGCACCGCCGAAGGCAGACTGCACTCAGCTATCGAGGCGGACACCACCACGATGAGTTTACAGTACTCCCCTGGCCACCAGAAGCACCGTATTTAAACCCAATTGAGAATCAGTGGGACCACTTCGGTAGGGCTGTTCGCGCCACGGATCCTCAACCGACAAACCAAGCGCAGCTGGTCACGGCACTGAAGTCGGTATGGTGCAGCATTCCTGACGGTACCTTCCAGCACCTCACTGACTCTTCCTTTACATCTCGCAGCGGTCCACGCTGCAAAAGGTCGTGATTCAGGTTTCTGACAGGTGGTCACATTAACGTGATTGAACAGTATAGTATCCTTGGGGGAAGCGAGCGTCGCAGATATTCATTGCCCTGGTGGCAACACATATTGCTTTAAAGCAACTCAATTGAAGTATCTTGGAAGAGTAGCGCTGATAAGCTCGCCGTTGAGATCTCGAAAGACCCTGCAGGAAGAACATGTCGTCTCCTCCCCCAAACTGTAGCGCTGAACTGTTGCTGATGGCATGATTCAAGCGCACAAGGATATGCCCTGGTCCAAAGATTATGTCTGAGTAGTTTGATAACAGCATCTCTATCTAAAGACACTTTTTGGAATTAATGATTAATGCTGAAATACAAGAATGCTGTTAGAATGAGATTTTCACTCTGAGCGGAGTGTGCGCTGATATGAAACTTCCTGGCAGATTTAACTGTGTGCCGGACTGAGACTCGAACTGGGGACCTTTGCCTTTCGCGTGCAAGTGCTCTACCATCTGAGCTACCCAAGCACGACTCACGCCCCGTCCTCACAGCTTTACGTCCGCCAGTACCTCGTCCCCTACTCTCCAAACTTCACAGAAGCTCTCCTGTGAACGTTGCAGAACTAGCACTCCTGTAAGGTTCGCAGGAGAGCTTCTCTCAAGTTTGGAGAGTAGGAGACGAGGTACTGGCGGAAGTAACGCACGCACGGTAGCTCAGCGTGTTCGGTCAGAGAGCTGGTTGGCCTCTGCAAAAAAAAAAAAAAAAAAAAAAAAAAAAAAAAAAAAAAAAAAAAAAAAAAAAAACTGAGTGGAAGGATCAACAAACGAACTTGTCATGTGACGTCCGCAACGATCAACAACGAATAAAATGAGAAAAAAAAGATGGTAGAGCACTTGCCCGCGAAAGGTAAAGGTCCCGAGTTCGAGTCTCGGTCCGGCACACAGTTTTAATCTGGCAGGAAGTTTCAAGAATGCTGATAGTTCACTGGAGGAAAATATAGGCAGTGTCAGATACTGGTTCAGTTATTTTCGTGAAAACGTCAGTCGCTTTATATACGTATAAGTGTTTACGTAGTCCCATCCACGGTATTTCAATTTCCGGGTGACATTTGGAATTTTGTGCTCTACACATTCGTGACACGATTTTCTTATAATTATAATTCATCTCAACATTTTAAGAAAATTTGGAAATTTTCAAACTTCTTCAAATTCACAGCCCGCTATTTTTTGAACTGTTGAAGTACCCTGTTGTAGCCCTAGATAATTTATAGCACATTTATACCTCTTGAAATACGCTTGACTAGCTCGGATCTTCTTCTTCATGTGCCGTCTCCTCTAAGAAGGTTGGCTGTCATCATGGCAATTTCTGATCTTGATTTGGCTGATCTAAGGAGTTCTGACGTTGAACAGTTGTACCAATTTTTTAAATTGTCAATCCAGGATGTCCGTCTTCTACCCCTCGTTCTCTTCCCACAAATTTTCCCTTCTAGTATTATTTGCAATATTTTGTAATTTACTCCCCTAATAACATGGCCTAAATATTGTAGCTTCCTTACTTTAATAATTTTAATTAATTCTTTTTCCTTTCCCATTCTTCTTAGGACATCTTGATTAGTAATCCTCGACACCCAACTAATTCTAAGTATTCTTCTATATGCCCACATTTCAAAAGCTTCTAAACTGTTCATGTCCTTCTTTTTCAATGTCCACGCTTCCATTCCGTATAATAATTTTGAGAATACATAGCATCTTAGCAACCTCATTTTTGTGTTTAAACAAATGTCTCTCGAACAGAATGCATTTTTCATCTTATTAAAGATACTTCTGGCCTGTCCTATTCTCGATTTAATTTCTTCTGAGCTTTCAATCTCCTCATTTACAATTGTTCCGAAATATTTAAATTTACGTACTTGATCGACTCTTTCCCAATTGATTGTAAGATTTTCTTGTTGGTGTGTTTTAGATATCACCATGAACTTAGTCTTGCTTACGTTAAGAGTCAAGCCAAATTCTTCACTTTTTTCTGCGACTTTGTCAAGAAGTAATTGTAGATCTTTGAGGTTTCCAGCTAGTAGTGCAGTGTCATCAGCAAACCTAACATTGTTAATGTTTAGCCCATTCACTTTAATGCCAGCTATTTCATCTGATAGAGCTGCCTGGATTATGTCTTCTGAATACATATTAAACAATAAGGGTGAGAGAACGCAACCTTGTCTCACACTCCTCTTTATTTCTATATCATTCGATAACTCATTTTCTACCTTCACGGTTGCGGTTTGATTGTAGTAGAGGTTATATATAATGCGGATGTCTTTCTTATCAAGTGTTTTCTTTTCTAACAATTCTATGAGATGATCATGACGAACTTTGTCAAATGCTTTATTATAATCCAGGAAGCACACATATAGTGGCTGGTTAACCTCCATACATCGTTGCGCTAATATGTTAAAAGCAAATAATGCTTCTCTTGTACCGAGGGAACTTCTAAAACCGAATTGTGTTTCACTTATACCTTCTTCTACTTTTTTGTATATTCGTTGGTGTATAACTTTTAGAAATATCTTTAAGGTGTGACTCATTAAGCTTATTGTACGGTGATCATTACAAGTTTTGGCATTAGCCTCTTTGGGTAATGTAACAAAGGTAGATGTCAACCAATCCCTAGGAATAATTCCCGAATTATAAATATCATTAAACAATTGTACAAATATATCTATATGGTCTATTCCTATGAGTTTCAGGATGTCATTTGGTATCTTATCCGGTCCAGGGGCTTTTACTGTCTTTGATTTGTTGATAACATGTAATATTTCTTCTTTCGATATGCTTGGTCCTCGTTCTCCGATCATGTTATCATAAAATTTTTGATCTTTTCTTGTATCTTCAAATAGTTCTTTGACATATTCTGTCCACCTGTCTAGTTTACCTTTAACATCAGGAATTATTTTGTCATTTTTATCTAACAATAAACTTGTACTTTTCTTTTTATTAAGTCCAACTAAATCTTTAACTTTTTTGTGTAAGTTGAAACTATCATGTCTTGTTTCATAACTCTCAATTTCAGAGCATTGTTCCTTGTACCATTCTTCTTTTGCTCGCCGTGTTTCTTTTCGTATTTCTGCATGTAATCTTTTATACTCACTTTCATCTCTATTTTTAAGTATTCTTCTTTGTTCCATCAATTGTAATATCTTCTCTGTCATCCACTTCTTTTTCATGTTGTCGTGTTTGGTCGCCATTGTGTTTTTACATGCATTATTTAATGTGTCTTTTATAAGTTCCCATTTGCCATCAATGTCTTCTGTTTGATTATTCTTTATCCTAACTAATTCCTTATTAATCTCTTCAGAAGTCTTTTGCTTAGTCAAGGGGTCTCTTAGAATAGTTGTATTTATATAGTCCTTCTTTTGTTTCTTTTGTATGGCTTTCAGTTTCACATGGAACTTTGCTACTAAAAGGTTATGATCAGAAAATATATCAGCTCCTGGATATGTTTTCACACCATGAATAGAATTTTTGTACCTCTTGTTTATAAGTATGAAATCAATTTGATTTCTGCAAACTTCTTCATTACAGTCTCTTGGTGATAATTAGTTTTGAGAGTTGTGATGCCGTTTATGGACATTTGCCGAAAACGATGGGTTCTTTCTGTGTGTACGTAATTCACGATATATAGTCGCCACGAATATTGTTGCAGTACTGGCACAAACGTTTATGCTTCCTGTGTGAAACGCGTGTAAGTGATGTCACCATGTCTATTTCTAATTCATGGTCGATATCAGTTCGATAGAAACTGTTGGTCAAAGATATTTTTACTTCAAAAATCACCAACAAGAGCTTCTTTGTTTTAGAAAACATGAGCACGTGGCATGTGGTAGGAATGATAATTTTTATGAAGAGTACACTATGTTGATTAGCCACTCAGTCAGTTTGTTCCATATTCAGCGTAAGAGCTCCATGCTGCCACTCTCACGTAAAATCTCTGCCCTATTGTCTGTGGGGTACCGTTTCCAAAAAATCCGTGCTGCCTCCCAAACATCTCTAATCGCTTGGTTGTGCATGAATACTCCCGCACCATGTTCATGATTTGGTTGTCAGAACTTTACTTAATTACATTTGACTACATTCACACCAAAACCTGTCTGCCACAGAAACGAGTGATGACTCTGAGCACTATGGGACTTAACAGCTGAGGTCATCAGTCCCCTAGAACTTAGAACTACTTAAACCTAATTAACCTAAGGACATCACACACATCCATGCAGGTTTCGAACCTGCGACCTTACCGGTCGCGCGGTTCCAGACTGAAGCGCATAGAACCGCTCGGCCACATCGGCCGGCAGAAACGAGTGAAAACGAAAGAATAACGTGAGGAAGTAACCGCGGTGGACAGCTAGAAGGAAATAGTTGCAGACACATTAAAACTATGTGCCGGACCCTTCCTAGAATCTGGCCTTTCACGACACTGAGCTTAAGTTTTGAGATATCCAGGGACGCTTCTCGATTTAACTGAAAGCATCGACCTAGTCTCTCTCCAACTTTCCGAATTCCCTATCTGCAGTCCTGTATACCTAGATGAACTGGCGTCGTTTGGAGAAATGATATAACGACAAGTTTTTCCAGAAAGTTTTAATAGAATAAAAATCCGCTTCAGTTGCCAATAATTTCTTATTTATTGCAAGCTAGATTTCGAAGCCTAAAGGATCATATAAGTTGCGGAGGTTCACATGACCAAATTTTCGGTTTCCAGAATGGTTTATCCGTTATGCAGTTAAGTGTATGTTGTAATGAAACTTCTTGACAGAGTGGTGGAAGATGCCTCACTCTGCTAGTTCTCACAAGGAATCTCTTGAGTGCGAGGTTGCAAAAGGCCAATGATGTTTACGCCATTCAACGATCCACATACTGTCTACCTTGCAACCACAATATTGTCTGCTAATGGCAACAGGGGGCGGGACTGGAGGTATCGAATGGGGAGCACAGCTTGAGGCTACTGAACGTCGTTGAACTGCTTAGGCGATGAGTAGCTGACAACAGCGCTACGGTGCTAGTGATGTTGAAACAAAGCAGAGCAATGGCGGCTATCTACAACGACACATGGCCAATCTGACATTTCTTCACAATGGAACCCAAGGAACTTCGCGGCGTAAGAAGGAAGTGTAAGATAAAATATCAGCGTTTCTGCAAGATGAGTCATTGGAATGTGTGGTGTGGTATACGCTCGACTGTACGTCAATGTGTATGAAGAGTACAATGATGACGATACCTGCTTAACAAGTGAAAATGGTACTGAGACAGGTATCGAGCCATGTACACTACTGGCATTAAAACTGCTACACCTAGAAGAAATGCAGATGATAACCGGGTATTCATTGGACAAATACATTATACTAGAACTGACATGTGATTACATTTTCATGCAATTTGGGTGCATAGATCCTGAAAAATCAGTATCCAGAACAATCACCTCTGGCCGTAATAACGGCCTTGATACGCCTGAGCATTGAGTGAAACAGAGCTTGGATGGCGTGTACAGGTACAGCTGCCCATGCAGCTTCAACACGATATCACAGTTCATCAAGAGTAGTGACTGGCGTATTGTGACGAGCCAGTTGCTCGGCCACCATTGACCAGACGTTTTCAATTGGTGAAAGATCTGGAGGATGTGCTGGCCAGGGCAGCAGTCGAACATTTTCTGTATCCAGAAGTGCCCGTACAAGACCTGCAACATGCGGTCGTCCATTATCGTGCTGAAATGTAGGGTTTCACAGGGATCGAATGAAGGGTAGAGCCACGGGTCGTAACACATCTAAAATGTAACTCCACTGTTCAAAGTACCGTAAGTGCGAACAAGAGGTGACCGAGACGTGTAACACCCCACACCATCACGCCGGGTGATACGCCAGTGTGGCGATGACGAATACACGCTTCCAATGTGCGTTCACCGCGATGTCGCCAAACGCGGATGCGACCATCATGATGCTACAAACAGAACCTGGATTCATCCGAAAAAATGACGTTCTGCCATTCGTGCACCCAGGTTCGTCGTTGAGTACACCATCGCAGGCGCTCCTGTCTGTGATGCAGCGTCAAGGGTAATCGCAGCCATGGTCTCCGAGCTGATAGTCCATGCTGCTGCAAACGTCATCGAACTGTTCGTGCAGATGGTTGTTGTCTTGCAAACGTCCCCATCTGTTTACTCAGGGATCGAGACGTGGCTGCACGATCCGTTACAGCCATGCGGATAAGATGCCTGTCATCTCGACTGCTAGTGATACGAGGCCGTTGGGACCCAGCACGGCGTTCCGTATTACCCTGCTGAACCCACCGATTCCATATTCTGCTAACAGTCATTGAATCTCGACCAACGCGAGCAGTAAGGTCGCGATACGATAAACCGCAATCGCGATGGGCTACAATCCGACCTTTATCAAAGTCGGTAACGTGATGGTACGCATTTCTCCTCCTTACACGAGGCATCACAACAACGTTTCACCAGGCAACGTCGGTCAACTGCTGTTTGTGTATGAGAAATCGGTTGGAAACTTTCCTCATATCAGGACGTTGTAGGTGTCGCCACCGGTGCCAGCCTTGTGTGAATGCTCTGAAAAGCTAATCATTTGCATATCACAGCATCTTCTTCGTGTCGGTTAAATTTCGCGTCTGTAGCACGTCATCTTCCACGTCATCTTCGTAGTGTAGCAATTTTAATGGCCAGTAGTGTAGTTCATCATCCTTGTCACACAGGGAGCCACAAATTCAGTCTCTAGTGAAACGTAGTAAAGAACAATCGTTGTCCAAGAAGCGGGGACTAAACATAATTACGTACATGGAAGATGATCCGCAGGATAGTAAAAAAGCATTTATGAACAGATTTCCAATAGGTCCGGTGCAATATGACTGTTTAGTGCCTACGAAAAACTAAGGATATGCAGGGGAGGACAAGGCGAACTTGTTAAAAATCCGGGTGTTTGCGCATTTCAAGGATACTCGATGCAATTTACAGAATGTGCATGATAATGACCTACTAAGTTATGCACATAAAATTGTGCGTGATATAGATTAAAGTCATTTCAAGGAAGTAGTGGATGGTTGCATAACTTCAAACAGTCCTACAGAATTGGAAAACGCAAGATAACGAAATTTCAAACAAAGTGTCAACTTGACAATGCACAGCAAACTGTGGAATCGATCCGAAAATTTGTAGATGAGATAACTTATACTGTCGTTCAGTAATGGATTTGTTTTAAACTCCGACCAGCCAGGGTTTGAAGAGGATATGCATACGAAAGGAACTCTGGAAATTAGAGGTACCAAGAGATTAGTTTCGAGATCAACTGCATCAAAATCGGTCGAAGTGGCCGAGCGGTTCTAGGCGCTTCAGTCTGGAACCACGCGACCGCTACGGTCGCAGGTTCGAATCCTGCCTCGGACATGGATGTGTGTGATGTTCTTAGCTTAGTTAGGTTTAAGTAGTTCTAAGTTCTAGGTGACTGATGACATCAGATGTTAAGTCCCATAGAGCTCAGAGCCATTTTTTTGAACTACGGTCGCAGGTTCGAATCCTGCCTCGGACATGGATGTGTGTGATGTCGTTAGGCTAGTTAGGTTTAAGTAGTTCTAAGTTCTAGCGGACTGATGACCACCGATGTTAAGTCCCATAGTGCTCAGAGCCGTTTGAACTGCATCAAAGTCTTAAGGCATTCGAATAAAATTATACCAACAGTTAATATTAATGGAAAATTGGCTAGAAAGTTGTTTATTATGCTGCAAGAAGCTGGAAGTGCTCTACCCCTACGATTATTTCTCGCGTGCGTGATCTAGCAAGGGCAGCAGGGAATATTTACGTCACAGTAAGCAAGAGTGGGAAAACGGGTTTAAGAGATCTACAGCTATGATATGAGCAACGCTTTTGGCCAATAGCTTGTCAAAATAACTTGCTTTTGCTAGGTTACTGGTCTGCGTGTAAAAATCAGACTGCTTTAGAACAAACTAGCTCTCCTGAAAAGTTTGTGACATTGCAGTTCATACCACCTGAAACCAATGGGCAAATTCAGCCTCTGGATGCTTGTTTTTTCCATGCCCATAAATCATATTGTCGCACTATCCACAGTTACGCCTTAAAGGATTGCCAGTTTCAGATAAGGTCCACGACGGATTGTTTCGCATTCGGTTGCATGTCATCACATTCCATCAGTTCTCATCACTCCGTTACATCACTACGATTCCGGTGCATTCTTTAAGAGTGGATACCTTGCTGAACGTCATGCACGAATTGTAGCTACCAAGAGGTTCGCGCTCGATCTTGATGGTGCGAATCTTTACGACCACTGTGGCGCTCCATTTTTGATTCGGTGTTCATTGCGCAAGTTAATGGTTGGTTTTGAACATTTCTTGAACGTCGACGAAGTCCATGTTGTGAATGTAATATATACTTCCCATAGGAGATTGATCTCTGCACGCCGGCCGCGGTGGTCTAGCGGTTCTAGGCGCGCAGTCCGGAACCGCGCGACTGCTACGGTCGCAGGTTCGAATCCTGCCTCGGGCATGGATGTGTGTGATGTCCTTAGGTTGGTTAGGGTTAAGTAGTTCTAAGTTCTAGGGGACTGATGACCACAGATGTTAAGTCCCATAGTGCTCAGAGCCATTTGAACCCTTTTTTTTTCTCTGCACCTCCTGATGCACGTGGTGAGTCATTAGCAACTAATATTTTTCATGTCATATTTGTTAACACAATATTTTCAAATGAGCCTTACTAAAGACTGGACTTGTGACATCGCACTGAATGGATTTCTTGTTAGTTCTGTCGCTAACGAAAAGCGAAGATTGTTTCCTAGAATTGTTTTTTAGATACGATAAGATGATGTTATCTGTAGTTCACTATCGACAATGTCTTTGAATGTTTACAATTGCATAGTGTCCTTTTATTCGAATCCAACGATACAGTTCGTTACCACTTGAGAATGGGCCAAAAGTCGACACTGATAGTACTGAAAGGGCGTCAATATAGGGCGATTTAAAAAAAAAAATCGGTGTAATTAGGGTCGATGTCCGCAACTGATTTAATGAGATTGAGCTCAGATGGTTCATTTTGAGAAATAAATGTAGTTCAAGGTGTTCTAAATCGCAGTGAATATTAGTGTCATCAATGAGATTCCATTTTCTGTGTTACCACAGAGGGTGGTTCTGGAGCAGCTTGACACGTAAGGGACCTAGTTGTTTCCAGCACAGAGGTAGCAAGTAGATCTTTAGTCTGCTGCTTTTACTGTAAGGCTTTAATGGAACTACCATGAAATAAGCTAATGCGCTTTCTCACCTAAATATGAGTTCTTTAATTTATTTCTTCAGATAAAATGGCAAGCTAAACATTACGGTGCATAATAATGCGTACGCGTACAGGAATCATTCATAAAAGTTAACAATCGTTCTTCCTAGTCAAAATACAGCGATTCTTTCTCACTTTCATTCTGAGTAACAAATATTATTATTATAAGTTAAATTACACTTTCCTAAAGTCAATGCAGCTTTACTGTATGCAGCTTTACTGTATGATTACAGCTGTATTACAGCTGTATTACTGTATGATTACAGCTTTACTGTATGATTACATGATGATGGTGTCCTCTTGGGTAAAATATTCCGGAGGTAAAATAGTCCCCCATTCGGATCTCCGGGAGGGGACTACTCAAGAGGATGTCGTTATCAGGAGAAAGAAAACTGGCGTTCTACGGATCGGAGCGTGGAATGTCAGATCCCTTAATCGGGCAGGTAGGTTAGAAAATTTAAAAAGGGAAATGGATAGGTTGAAGTTAGATATAGTGGGAATTAGTGAAGTTCGGTGGCAGGAGGAACAAGACTTCTGGTCAGGTGACTACAGGGTTATAAACACAAAATCAAATAGGGGTAATGCAGGAGTAGGTTTAATAATGAATAGGAAAATAGGAATGCGGGTAAGCTACTACAAACAGCATAGTGAACGCATTATTGTGGCCAAGATAGATACGAAGCCCACACCTACTACAGTAGTACAAGTTTATATGCCAACTAGCTCTGCAGATGACGAAGAAATTGAAGAAATGTATGATGAAATAAAAGAAATTATTCAGATTGTGAAGGGAGACGAAAATTTAATAGTCATGGGTGACTGGAATTCGAGTGTAGGAAAAGGGAGAGAAGGAAACATAGTAGGTGAATATGGATTGGGGGACAGAAATGAAAGAGGAAGCCGGCTGGTAGAATTTTGCACAGAGCACAACATAATCATAACTAACACTTGGTTTAAGAATCATGAAAGAAGGTTGTATACATGGAAGAACCCTGGAGATACTAAAAGGTATCAGATAGATTATATAATGGTAAGACAGAGATTTAGGAACCAGGTTTTAAATTGTAAGACATTTCCAGGGGCAGATGTGGACTCTGACCACAATCTATTGGTTATGACCTGTAGATTAAAACTGAAGAAACTGCAAAAAGGTGGGAATTTAAGGAGATGGGACCTGGATAAACTAAAAGAACCAGAGGTTGTACAGAGATTCAGGGAGAGCATAAGGGAGCAATTGACAGGAATGGGGGAAATAAATACAGTAGAAGAAGAATGGGTAGCTTTGAGGGATGAAGTAGTGAAGGCAGCAGAGGATCAAGTAGGTAAAAAGACGAGGGCTAGTAGAAATCCTTGGGTAACAGAAGAAATATTGAATTTAATTGATGAAAGGAGAAAATATAAAAATGCAGTAAGTGAAACAGGCAAAAAGGAATACAAACGTCTCAAAAATGAGATCGACAGGAAGTGCAAAATGGCTAAGCAGGGATGGCTAGAGGACAAAAGTAAGGATGTAGAGGCTTGTCTCACTAGGGGTAAGATAGATACTGCCTACAGGAAAATTAAAGAGACCTTTGGAGATAAGAGTACGACTTGTATGAATATCAAGAGCTCGGATGGAAACCCAGTTCTAAGCAAAGAAGGGAAAGCAGAAAGGTGGAAGGAGTATATAGAGGGTCTATACAAGGGCGATGTACTTGAGGACAATATTATGGAAATGGAAGAGGATGTAGATGAAGATGAAATGGGAGATACGATACTGCGTGAAGAGTTTGACAGAGCACTGAAAGACCTGAGTCGAAACAAGGCCCCCGGAGTAGACAATATTCCATTGGAACTACTGACGGCCGTGGGAGAGCCAGTCCTGACAAAACTCTACCAGCTGGTGAGCAAGATGTATGAAACAGGCGAAATACCCTCAGACTTCAAGAAGAATATAATAATTCCAATCCCAAAGAAAGCAGGTGTTGACAGATGTGAAAATTACCGAACTATCAGCTTAATAAGTCACAGCTGCAAAATACTAACACGAATTCTCTACAGACGAATGGAAAAACTAGTAGAAGCCAACCTCGGGGAAGATCAGTTTGGATTCCGTAGAAACACTGGAACACGTGAGGCAATACTGACCTTACGACTTATCTTAGAAGAAAGATTAAGGAAAGGCAAACCTACGTTTCTAGCATTTGTAGACTTAGAGAAAGCTTTTGACAATGTTGACTGGAATACTCTCTTTCAAAATCTAAAGGTGGCAGGGGTAAAATACAGGGAGCGAAAGGCTATTTACAATTTGTACAGAAACCAGATGGCAGTTATAAGAGTCGAGGGACATGAAAGGGAAGCAGTGGTTGGGAAGGGAGTAAGACAGGGTTGTAGCCTCTCCCCGATGTTGTTCAATCTGTATATTGAGCAAGCAGTAAAGGAAACAAAAGAAAAATTCGGAGTAGGTATTAAAATTCATGGAGAAGAAATAAAAACTTTGAGGTTCGCCGATGACCTTGTAATTCTGTCAGAGACAGCAAAGGACTTGGAAGAGCAGTTGAATGGAATGGACAGTGTCTTGAAAGGAGGATATAAGATGAACGTCAACAAAAGCAAAACAAGGATAATGGAATGTAGTCTAATTAAGTCGGGTGATGTTGAGGGAATTAGATTAGGAAATGAGGCACTTAAAGTAGTTAAGGAGTTTTGCTATTTGGGGAGCAAAATAACTGATGATGGTCGAAGTAGAGAGGATATAAAATGTAGGCTGGCAATGGCAAGGAAAGCGTTCCTGAAGAAGAGAAATTTGTTAACATCCAGTATTGATTTAAGTGTCAGGAAGTCATTTCTGAAAGTATTCGTATGGAGTGTAGCCATGTATGGAAGTGAAACATGGACGATAAATAGTTTGGACAAGAAGAGAATAGAAGCTTTCGAAATGTGGTGCTATAGAAGAATGCTGAAGATTAGATGGGTAGATCACATAACTAATGAGGAAGTATTGAATAGGATTGGGGAGAAGAGAAGTTTGTGGCACAACTTGACCAGAAGAAGGGATCGGTTGGTAGGACATGTTCTGAGGCATCAAGGGATCACCAATTTAGTATTGGAGGGCAGCGTGGAGGGTAAAAATCGTAGAGGGAGACCAAGAGATGAATACACCAAGCAGATTCAGAAGGATGTAGGTTGCAGTAGGTACTGGGAGATGAAAAAGCTTGCACAGGATAGAGTAGCATGGAGAGCTGCATCAAACCAGTCTCAGGACTGAAGACCACAACAACAACAAAGTCAATACTAATCAGCAGTGCTCGCATGTTGCTAACCTTAGGCGCACACTGTATTCCATTCAATGTAGAAACTGCAATGTACTCCCTTCATTTAATAATGAAATGTTTGGCGCAAAAAACCTGGCTAGTCAGTCATTCGGCACGAAGCCGATGAGACGCGAACTTACTAGGCTCTTTCTAGTTATTCAAGTGACTAGCAAAAGTTAGTAATAAAATGACGATTTGATTTCGTAATGACAGCTTAGTATTAAGACGTTCTCTAGTATTAATGTGAATAAAATCTAAATCATAATTTGGGAATAATTAATAATCGAAAATGAGAAGCTTAGTGCCCAGTCATTGTGAAGCCGCTCCATTTTTTGTTACAGCAGCTAATCAGAATATAACTCGATTCAGTTCTCGCAGTTTCCCACGACCGCTGCGAACTGCTAACAGTATCCGTCGGTCTTGCGTCACTGCACCTTATGAAATCAAACGCCAGCTACTATACCTTCTCTCGATTAAGATGTGCTACGTGGAAATAAAATCACGGCCCCAAGAGCCACAAAAGTCACAAGATCCGCCTGAAATGATTCTTGATAAACGCTTCCTTCCTTCGAGAAACAATTTGAAATCAAATCTTCTCTGTTTCAGCATGATTATACATCTATCACGATGCATAAACCATCACTTTAGAGTTGGTGAAAAAAACCCCCTTGAACTGATTTTCAGTATTGGCGAGTTCAAAGCCCTGACCTGAATCCATCAGAGAATCCACAGGGGCTTTAACTACTACACTGAGATTACAAAAATCATTGGATACCTCCCAATACCATGTCAGTCCACCTTTCGGCCGGCGTGGTGCAGCAATTGGATATGGCACGGACTCAGCAAGTCGTTGGAAGTTCCCTGTAGAAATATTGAGCCTTGTTGCCTCTATAGCCGTCCGTAATTGCGAAAGTTTTGCCTATACAGGAGTTTGCGTACAAACCGACCTCTCAATTATGTCCCACAAGTGTTCGATGGGAATCATGTTAGGCGATCTGGGCGGCCAAAATCATTCGCTTAAATTTTCCAGAATGTTCTTCAAAGTAATCGCAGACATGCAGGAAAATCTGCAGCGGATAGGCACTTGGTGGCAGCTGACCCTTAACATAGACAAATGTAATGTATTGCGAATACATAGAAAGAAGGATCCTTTATTGTATGATTATATGATAGCGGAACAAACACTGGTAGCAGTTACTTCTGTAAAATATCTGGGAGTATGCGTACGGAACGATTTGAAGTGGAATGATCATATAAAATTAATTGTTGGTTAGACGGGTGCCAGGTTGAGATTCATTGGGAGAGTCCTTAGAAAATGTAGTCCAACAACAAAGGAGGTGGCTTACAAAACACTCGTTCGACCTATACTTGAGTATTGTTCGTCAGTGTGGGATCCGTACCAGGTCGGGTTGACAGAGGAGATAGAGAAGATCCAAAGAATAGCGACGCGTATCGTCACAGGGTTATTTGGTAAGCGTGATAGCTTTACGGAGATGTTTAGCAAACTCAAGTGGCGGACTCTGCAAGAGAGGCGCTCTGCATCGCGGTGTAGCCTGCTTCCCCCTACCTATAACTCCCGAGGAGATCATGAATGTAAAATTAGAGAGATTCGAGCGCGCATGGAGGCTTCCCGGCAGTCGTTCTTCCCGCGAACCATACACGATTGGAACAGGAAAGGGAGGTAATGACAGTGGCACGTAAAGTGCCCTCCGCCACAGAGCATTGGGTGGCTTGCGGAATATAAATGTAGATATAGATGTAGACAGTTATGGCCCAATGATATGGCGCATCGTTGTTTGGGAACATGATGTCCATAAATGGCTGCAAATGACCACCATGTAGCAGAACGCAATTATTTCCAGTCAGTGATCGGTTTAGTTGGACCAGAGAACCCAGTACAAGCCCAAGTAAACAGAGTCCACACCATTATGGAGCCACCAGCAGCTTGCACAGTGCCTTACGCCTATCATCAACTCTTACCAACTGAAATGGGGACTCATCTGTCCAGGCCTCGGTTTTACAGTCGTCTAGGGTCCAACCGATATGGTCACGAGCCCACCAGAGGGGCTGCAGACGATGTCGTGCTGTTAGCAAACGCCGAGCGAAGTGGCGCTGTGGTTACCACACTAGACTCGCATTCGGGAGGACGACAGTTCAAACCCTCGTCCGGCCACCATGATTTAGGTTTTCCGTGATTCCTTGAAACGCCTGAGGCAAATTCCGGGATGGTTCCTTTGAAAGGGCATGGCCGACTGCCTTTCCCATCCGTCCATAATCCGGTCGGACCGATGACCACGCTGTTTGGTTCCCTCCACCGAATCAACCAGCTAACCTTGTCTCCATTCCATTTCACTTCACAGATCTTTCCCCCCCTCCCCCGGTTGTTAGCAAAGACGCGTCGGACGTCTGCTGCAGTAGCCACATAACGCCAAATTTCGCCGCACTGTCCTAACGGATACGTTCGCCGTACGTCGTACGTTCCTGTCGGTCATTAAGTGAAGGCTGTCGGGCACTGCGTTCTCAGTGGTGAGTGGTAATGCCTGAAATCTGGTATTCTCGGTACACTCTTGACATTGGAATACTGAATACGCTAAGAATTTCTGGAACGGAATGTCGCATGCGTCTAGCTCCAACTACCATTACTCGTTCAAACTTTGTTAGTTCCTGTCGTGCCGCCATAATCACATCGGAAACCATTTCACATGAATCATCTGAGTGCAAATGACTGCTCCACCAATGCACAGCCCTTTTATAGCTAGTGTACAAGATACTACCACCACCTGAATATGTGCTTAACGCTATCCTACGACTTTTGTCACGTCTGTGTGTAGGTGGAAACGAAAGGGGCGAGCAGACAACAATGAAACAAGCAAATAATACTAAGAAACGTAGGTCTGGAATCCTCGGTAAGACGCAAGTGCCATCAGGTCAGTGTTACAGCACTGTTATTTTCCTGCAACACAAGTTAATCGATTATTTAGATCATGTTTCTTATGGTGATAATATGAGTATATTGTAAGGTGGGTTTCAAAATATAGATGCAGATGTACATGGCAATGTTAGTTATCTCCGGGAACCCACTGCGGGTGGTTGTCAATATATTCGGAACCCGCCTGGGATTTTGAATGTGTGGAGACATTCATAGCAGACGAGCTGAAGCCTGGCTTTAAATGAAGAGTGGCCATGTGTCACACCTGTTGTAATGTGTTTGTCCTCAAGTGCATATCCGCAGTTTGCATCCTCATGGATTCTGTTAGAAGGTGTTCATGTATGTAGTAATACGTCGTATTGTGGAAACCCTTGGCATCTCGATATGTGTTTATTAAGACTGTTCACTTGTTTCAGTGTCCTCTGCTTGCCCCTCGTTTCTGCCTTAAGTAAAAAGCCCTGTGTAGGAAACACTACTAGTATGCTGACTGAGTACCAGATCAATTCCGCTTTCAATGTGTCAGCCGGCCGAAGTGGCCGTGCGGTTAAAGGCGCTGCAGTCTGGAACCGCAAGACCGCTACGGTCGCAGGTTCGAATCCTGCCTCGGGCATGGATGTTTGTGATGTCCTTAGGTTAGTTAGGTTTAACTAGTTCTAAGTTCTAGGGAACTAATGACCTCAGCAGTTGAGTCCCATAGTGCTCAGAGCCATTTGAACCATTTCAGTGTGTCATACGTACAGAAAGCCGTCTCTGAAGACTAAGTGCATTAATAGTAGCAAATACACAGGGTGGTCCTAAACTGCATGCAAAAAAGTAAAGGCAGGTAGAGGGGACTTAAATAAGCAGATTTCGTATAGGAGTGTGTGTGCGGTAATGACACATTACAGCGCTAGCTTGTACAGCAGTATGAATCACAGGAAACTGGAAGACGTGTACAAACAACTGACATCAGAAACTTATTAACTATTTACAAGAGGTGCTCGAAAGAGCGACCACCAACAGCGATACACGATTCACAGCGTCGGCGCATGGATCGACGTCCATTAGAAAAGACGTTAGGCATGTCGGTCACGTGTCCAGCAGCAACAGACACGCGAGCCACTAGATCTTCTTCAGATGTGATCAGACTCTCGTACACCAGACTTTTCAAATGACCCCACAAAAAAAATCCGCGCAGGTTAAATATGCAGAACGAGATGGCCAGCGAACTGGACCGCCCCGACCTATCCACTGCTGGCCATAGAAGGCGTCCAGGTGATTTCTGACGTTTCGATTGAAATGAGCTTGGGCTCCATCATGCTGGAACCACATCCGTCTGCGGATAGCTTAGAGGAACATCGCCCAGAAGTTCAGGCAATCGTGTGTATACATAGCCATTAGGAGAGGTAAAAGAAAGTACGCACACACATACACGTGAGAAAAATTTTCCTTTATCCCTGACAATGTTACCAGCTTTTATCATGTGTAATGATCAAGTGCTATGGTAGAAACGACACAAGAAAGTAACAACATTTCGTGAAGTTGGATTCTAGGGATGTACATATTTAAATGTTGCAGATAATTCACTTGCCGCAACACACGCATACCGGAAGCTACGATGTCTCAACTGTATGTCATTGATGTTGTCAACAATGGTAAACGAAACGTAGTAATGAAGCCGTCGGGGACAACAAACATTGTTTATTAGCGTCGTTTTTTCGCTTACTTTAGTCTAAGTGTAAACGGAACTAACTCTGTGTTCCTTTACCGCCATCACCACAAGATTTAGTGCGTTCCCAATTTCAATTATCTTCATTTTTAATAGCTACTGTTTGTCTTTGGCTGTCGCTCGAGGAAGAGCAGTAATGTGCCGGAATGAAAGACGAAGAGCTAGAGATACACAATTTTTGCGCAGAGAAAGTAATAGGAATAATGCATATGTTGATAACGATAATTCTATTGTCGTTCTGAAAGACACATTTACATGTGCGCTAAGCATAATTCCTTATGATTTCGAGAACTGTAACTGCAATACAACGGCATTCACATTGTGCTGTCATAACGGAAAAGTTGTTTTGATGCCATTGACACAAAATTTATTTTTCTACGTAGTGAATCAAAGGCTACCTTCAAATGATCGAACAATTAAAGAGAGATCAAAGAATTATTTCAAGAGTACAATCAAGTGCAATGCAGCTTTTGCCACGGATCACGTCTGGAACCGCGCGACCGCTATGGTCCAGGTTCGAATCCTGCCTCGGTCATGGAAGTGTGTGATGTCGTTAGGTTAGTTAGGTTTAAGTAATTCTAAGTTGTAGGGGACTGATGACCTCAGAAGTTAAGTCGCATAGTGCTCAGAGCCATTTGAACTTGCTATCACAGGTCAGCTCCACCGCCGCAATTGGTCGTATTTCGATCACAGGCAATACTAGTTTATATGAATCCGCGAGATGACAGAGGTAAATACCTGCGAAACAGATTGTGGAAAAAAGAATGAAATTTACCGGTTCTAATCTGCGGGAATGGTCGGACATCCGAGTGGAACGTATTTGTCATCCCCGTCTAGCCACACAGTCTAGGTTTCCTTAGTTTTATTGACTCGGTTAAGGTGAATGCCGGCCGAAAGGATGTGACCGATTTCCTTGCCCAACTTTGTCCAGTCCGATCCCGTACTCCATCCCTAATAACATTTTCGTCGACGGGACGTTAAACCGTAATCTTGGCTTGCATCGGACCGGTTGCGAACCGTAGCTACGCGTCGCCCTGCCACATCCTAAACCTTCGAGTGGCCATTACGACGAAAATGCGGTCCGCTAAGTGGTTGACTTGCAAATCAAGTTCCGCAAATTGCGGCCGCCCCGTTGTCTGAAAGGGGGAAGCAGGTCGGTGGCAGGAAGAGGCGTGACCAGCTTCTCCAACCAGGCGGCTCTCTGTCCTGGCATCCGGTGATAACAGACCACTGATACTTAACCGAAAGGCAACATGCTCCAACTGGTTTGTTATATTTTAGCACTCAAAAAATAACTACCACACATGTTAGCTTAAGAAACTGGTATCTGCATGTAGAAGAGTGATTGTACTCGTAAAAAGAGTTCTGTATAAACGCAGTGAACCGCGTGTAATCCTGGGCACTAGGCTCACCATTCAGTCAAGAACCTCCAGCTCCCTAATACGGTTCGTTCCAAAGACGTTAGCCATGTGACAGTGTACAAAACATAGAGGGTGGTCCTAAACTATGAAACGTCCCTTTGGAAAATTATAAATGACAGTGCTGGTAAACCTCTTACGTTATTTGATTTTCAAACAGCTGAGCAAAACTGAACGTACTCAGACATTTTTCTCTTTACTTATTCTGATCAAATTGGAAGAAATGCATTGAGAAGTTATATAAAAAAGGGTTTGGCAGAAAAAATTAGTGCATAATGAAGAATAATTATTTTGAAAGAGGATATGAATACAATACAGAAAGCAGGTATAGATAGGACTTTTTGGGAATAATGACTAACTGAGACTGATCTCCAAGAAGTAAAGAAAGTTTTGCTAGCAAATCATATACGATAAATACTGCAGTACCAAATGTCATACTGATAACAAACCCTGTCGTTCCTTTTGTGTTATTCCGCTATGTGTTTGTGTACCCTTGTGTACTTGTGTTCTTCCTGTCTTTGAGTGTTTATTTGTGAAGAGTTATGTTGTAGAATTTTTCTAATACTGGGTTACTTTGTAAAGGTGTTTAGACATTATTTACTTTGTCCTGTTTTAATGCTCATGTGTGAAGTTGATGTTTCGCAAGCTATTCTGATCTTTTATGTATTTACTTACGTCATAATTCCTGTAACAGTGATGTATATGTTTATTTCTATTCTTTTGTAAAGCCTGTATTACTACAAATGTTATTTGTATTATTATGTTCTTTAATGATGTATTTTGTAACTCTGTAATTGTATTCTTGTGTTGTAAATTTATAATTGTATAGACACCAGTTCTTCAAATTAAGTTTCATTTCACTGCACACGTCTCTGTTGGTCATAGTATATGCACAATATGTGAGAAGTTAAAAAAAAGGGGGGGCTGTTAGTGTTTGCATGTTTGTTGAAAATTCAGCAAGGGACTGGTTAACAGCATTGCTTGTTCTAAGGACAATTCCAAAAAGTTTGTGAGTGCACAAGTGGTGGTTTATAGACTTGCTATATTATCCGCAAGACCCTTCAATGGTGAGTGTGCTCCCGCACAGTCGCAGCAGATGGTTGCTGGCCATCTCTACAAGGACTACAGTGTGTCTGCACCTTCGATGGCCCACCAATACCATTATCTCTGCAAGGAATGCAGTGGGTCTGCACCTCTGGTGGCCCACCAATACCATACTCTCTACAAAGACTACAGTGGGTCTGCTCCGTGATGACCTATCTACCTATATTCTTCAAAGTTTCGACTGACTCTGCTGTGGGTTTGCTCTGTTGTGGCCCATTACCTGTCAGCATGTCAAGAGTCAGCACTGTCTTTCCGTTGGAAGGACAACACTACTTCTTCAAGACTGCATGGAAATTCACTACTTCTGTGTGCATTGTCTTTTACTGCTCAGACTTTGAGAAAAAAAAAACTGTAATTACTACTGTGATGAATAATCAGGACTGTCTTTATGGGAACAATTTTTTCTTTTGACCATCATTGTATCAATAATTGTGTGCATTTGATATATTTGTTAGCGTTAATATAAATTTTTTAACAAATATGTATTGGACACTGCCCAAAAGAAATTGTAAAATTTTTGTGGGGAGCATGGGGGCTATGTAAGTAGGCTGTTTAGGTTTTTATGTTGGTAACGCCACGTAGCGCTCTGTATGAAAATCACTGACTGTGCTGTGTGCAGTCTGGGGCTGGTTGGCATTGTTGGAATATTCGCTATTGTAGTGTTGGGCAGCTGGATGTGAACAGCGAGTAGTGTTGGGCATCTGGATGTGAACAGCGCGTAGCGTTGGGCAGTTGGAGTTGAGCCGCCAGCAGTGGTGGATGTGGGGAGAGAGATGGCAGAGTTTTGAGAGCGGACGATCTGGACGTGTGTCCGTCCTATGCCTATCAGTAGTTAGTGCCTTCGGTAGTTAGAATCTTTTATTTAGCTGGCAGTATTGGTGCTCGGTGTATTGCAGTAGTTCGAGTAACGAAGATTTTTGTGAGGTAAGCGATTCGTGAAAGGTATAGGTTATTGTTAGTCACGGCCATTCTTTTGTAGGGATTATTGAAAGTCAGATACGTTGCACTAAAAGAAATATTATGTGTCAGTTTAGTGTTGATCAGAATAAGTAAAGAGAGAAATGTATTAGTACGTTCAATTTTGCTCAGCTGTTTGAAAATCAAATAACGTAAGAGGTTTACCAGCACTGTCATTTATAATTTTCCAAAGGGGACGTTTCAACTACACGTCAAAAATATGACAGCAGGTAGAGGAGACCGAAATGAGCAGATATCGTATAGGAATGCGTGTGCGGTAATGCCCCCTTGAGCCGGTAGGGAGCGCTGATGACTGCGGCGTATAAATGCGCTTCTCTTGCTTGATTCATCATTTCCCGCCCAGATCTCGAGCAGCATGCATCGTTTCACCAATGCAGAGCTGGCCGACATGTGTGGGGCTTCATAAGCAAATGGATTAGCTGCTCAAAGGACGTACAGGGAGCGATTCCCGGATAGGAATAAAAAATGGTTCAAATGGCTTTGAGCACTATGGGACTTAACATCTTAGGTCATCAGTCCCATAGAACTTAGAACTACTTAAACCTAACTAACCTAAGGACATCACACACATCCATGCCCGAGGCAGGATTCGAACCTGCGACCGTAGCAGTCCCGCGGTTCCGGACTGCAGCGCCTAGAACCGCACGGCCACCGCGGCAGGCTGGATAGGAATCAATCGGATCGCCGAACATTCGAGTGTCTTCATCGGGAATTACGCACGAGTGGATAGTTTTATGCTTCCAGGCGTGGAACAGGCATTGGGAGATAGAACTCCTGCAGTGGAAGAAAAAATACTAAACAATATAAAGGATAATCCTTTGTCAAGCTCAAGAGCTGTAGGACGTGCGCTGTGTGAGCCATCAGTGTTCTAAGGACTTTAAATAAAGACAGAATGCACCCGTATCATTTACAGAGAGTGCGAGCAATGGCCCCTGACGATTATCTTCCAAGTCTCAACTTTGCTCATTAGTACCTACAGCAGACTGTAGCCAATGAAACCTTCTCTGCAGATGCTTTATTTACTGATGAGGCTACCTTCATGCGATTGAGTATGTTGAACATCCATAGTTCTCATCTGTGGGAACATGGAAACCTACGTGGCACAATAACGCACACCTACCAAGAAGTTTTCCATTAATGTTTGGGTAGGCATTGCGGACGATAACTTAGTAGGAGGACCGTACATTCTGCCTACTCGTTTAACTGGCCACACCTACAACAACTTCCTACCGGAGTATCGCCTGTGATCGAAACACGACCTATTGCGTCGGTGGACATGACCTGTGATAGGAAATGTCGTGTATATTAAAGTGTCTGAAATTTTTATCGCAGAACTTATCCGTGGCAAACGCTGCATTGCACCTACGTGTACTCTTGAAATAAGTCTTTGATTTCTCTTTAATTGTTCGATCATTTGAAGGTAGCCTTTGATACACTACGTTGAAAAATAAATTTTGTGTCAATGGCGGAAAATTAACTTTTCCGGTATGACAACACAATGTTGTAATGCGTGAAGTCACCTCAGACGCGAAATGATTCGAATTACAAAATCTGCACTGTAAATTCATCAAACCGCAATTACAGTTCTCGAAATAATTAGGAATTATGTTCAGTGCACATGTAACTGTATCTTTCAGAACGACAATAGAATTATCGTTATCAACATCTGCACTACTCCTGTTACTGTCTCTGCGCAAAAATTGTGTCTATCTAGCTCCTCATCTTTCATTCCGGCTCATTACTGTTCTTCCTCGAGCCACAGCCTAAAACGGACAGTTTGCTTATAATAAGGGTCGTAGCTACTCAAAATGAAGATACTTAAAATTGGGAGCACTCAGTTTGCTTATAATAAGGGGCGTAGCTACTCAAAATGAAGATACTTATAATGGGAACACACTAAATTTTGTGGTGACGGCGGCAAAGGAGCACAGTGTTAGTTCCGTTTACTCTTAGACTAAAGTAAGCGAATAAACGATGCTATTAAAGAACGTTTGTTGTCCCCGACGACTTCGTTACTACGTTTCGTTTACCACTGTTGACAACATCAATGACATGCAGTTGCGTCATTGTAGCTGTCCGGTATGCGTGTGTTGCTGCAAGTGAATTATCTGCAACGTTTAAACATGTACGACCCTAGAATGCAACTTCACGAAATGTTGCTACTTTCATGTGTCGTTTCTACCATAGCACCTGATCATACGCGTGATAAAAGTTGGTAGCATTGTGAGAGACAAAGGAAAATTTCTCTCACGTGTGTGTGTCCGCGTACTTTCGTTTACCTCTCCTAATGGCTATGTATACACACGATTTTTTTCTTTTGCACACATCTCAGGCCAAGTCCCTTTCGAATCATATAAGTTTCATTGGCCTCCTTGTATAACTAATTTTAAATATAGTTACTTCAATTTTCGATGTCCACATATTAATATTAAAATCGTTAAATAAAGCAGAGGTATCATGATGATGATTGTCCACGTTGCTGTTACTTTCTCTACGCAGAAATCGTGTCTGTCCCGTTTACAATCTCCTACAAGGCATACCCTAAAACATACATAATTTCTGCATAATAAGGAAAGTCGAAGTCGTAGTTATTCAAACGGAAGAAATTAAAAATTAGAAACTTACTTCAGATTTTTCTGTAATGGCAGCAAATGACCAAACAGTTACTCTTACAGGAAAGTAAGCAGAATAACGACGCCAATATACAACGTTGTTTACGGACTTTCTTACAACGATATGCTGATTTTCACTGCCGACAACATCATCGATCAAGCAGTTGTCGCATTGTAGCTCGCCGATATGCATGTTTTACTGAAAATGAACCATGTTAACATGAAAGTCCCTAGAATGCGATTTCATGAAATATTAATTTCGTGCGTCATTTCCACCATAGCACCTCATTGGTGCACAGGGCAGAGGTTGAAAACTCTTCAATTTTCGATGAGCCGGCCGTTGTGGCCGAGCGGTTCTAGGCGCTTCAGTCAAGAACCGCGCTGCTGCTGCGGTTGCAGGTTAGAATCCTGCCTCGGACATGGATGAGTGTGGTGTCCTTAGGTTAGTTAGGTTTAAGTAGTTCTAAGTCCTAGGGGACTGATGACCTCATATGTTAAATCCCATAGTGCTTAGAGCCATTTCAACCATTTGAATTTTCGTTGGTCAGATATTGTAGATTTTAATGCGCGGCGGAGAACGTAACATCAGTGTAATAAGCGTGAAAGCTTCTACTTCCTTTTACCACTCTTAGTGGCTACATACACACGTAATTGTTTCTTTGTGCACATCTATAGCAAAGTACCTTTCGAATTATATGAGGATTATTGGCCTCCTTGAACAATTAATATTAAAAATCGGTACTTTAATTTTCGTGTTCACGCATTAATATTATGATATGATTGGCATTGGTGTATTGCACTTGGGGACTTCAGAAAGTTAACCTCCACATGTCGTCACCTGTTAAGACCATTGTGTAACAAGAGGGGTACATTGTCAGAAGAGAGTACATATTCCGGATTTCCTGTAGACACAGTTCTGCTGCATTATGGGTAACAGTTGCATCATAGCGTGCAAGGGAAATTCCGGGGAAAACAGAAAGGTACTCCAATTGTACTACGCGGGTCAGTAAGATTCTTTTGAGCAAAACGTCTAAACTACGCAGAGATTTACCGTGAAATTCTGGTGGGACGCGGAGCAAATGCAACGTCGCGTCCAACCTTGTAGTGTGTCTAAAATTAGTTGTGACTTTCGACGTTTGTCTGAGTGGAGAGGGGACGTGACGCTGTTGCTCAGGTAGCACCAGTGGCGAGCCGGCTTTCCCTATGACGCCGCCAGCGGTTAGGCTAGTAAAGCACCCCTGTTGCCACACCACGAATGAACAGTACCACGTGGTGTCACTCAAAGTATGCTCTCGTTGTGAAGTATTATCTGGCGTTGAAGTGTTCAGATTTTCCAACGATGAGCATGTTCACACCATAGTTCTCGAATGACCCTGTGATTTCTAACGTTGAGGAACTGAACGAAGAGACCTAACTAACCTAAGGACATCATACACATCCATGCCCGAGGCAGGATTCGAACCTGTGACCGTAGCAGTCGCGCGATTCCGGACTGAAGCGCCTAGAACCGCTCGGCCACAACGGCCGGCCAATCGTGGGCACTGAAAGACGGCGCTGCAAGTTATTTTATTTTACAGCTGTTGATACACTAGGGGTGTCCAGAAAGTAAGTTCAGATAAGTCGTGCAATGAAAAACACAGTGAAAATCCGATGATTCTTTGGGCAAACGTATTGGGCAGTGTCTGTAGTACGTCCGACGATAGCGTCGCGCTGCACTTTCCAGTTCCAAGCGCACAGTGAGCACGGAAAGATGCCAAGAAGGTAGTGTCTCCCGGCATGTACGGGTACCTGCCGAGAAATTTTGCCTATTTAGTGGCCTTCTGTGACGAGGATATTGGAAACTTGCTACAACGCTGAGACGAATGGCTGAGTCGGAGCGGCAACTATCTAGAGAGGCAGCTGGAAGGTGTAGCTAACTGCTGCAGATAAAACTTTTACGATTTTCACTGTGGTTTGCATTTCGTGAGCAATCGGAACTTACACTACTGACCATTAAAATTGCTACACCAAAATGCAGATGATAAACGGGTATTCATTGGACAAATATTATTTTACTAGAACTGACATGTGATTGCATTTTCACGCAGTTTGGGTGCATAGTTCCTGAGAAATCAGTACGCGGAATAACCACCTCTGGCCGTAATAACGGCCTTGATACGCCTGGGCATTGAGTCAAACAGAGCTTGGATGGCGTGTACAGATACAGCTGCCCATGTAGCTTCAACACGACACCACAGTTCGTCAAGAGTAGTGACTGGCGTATTGTAACGAGCTAGTTGCTCGGCCACCATTGACCAGACGTTTTCAATTGGTGAGTGATCTGGAGAATGTGCTGGCCAGGGCAGCAGTCGAACATTTTCTGTGTCCGGAAAGGCCCGTACAGGACCTTGAACATGCGGTCGTGCATTATCCTCCTTAAATGTAGGGTTTCGCAGGGATCGAATGAAGGGTAGAGCCACGGATCGTAACACATCTGAAATGTAACGTCCACTGTTCAAAGTGGCGTCAATACGAACAAGAGGTGACCGAGACGTGCAACCAACGGCACCCTATGCCATCACGCCGGGTGATAGGCCAGTATGGCGATGACGAATACACGCTTCCAATGTGCGTTCACCGCGATGTTGCCAAACACGGATGCGACCATCATTATGCTGTAAACGTATCGTCTCTATCGGCACACCGGTTATTGTGTGTACCTTATCTAGTCTCCCCACCTTTAACCAGTACCTTGCAGCTCTGTATTTGATCGTGATATCTATGGGGCATATTCCGAGCACCACACACAGTGCATCCGGTGAGGTGGTACCGAAAGCTCCAGGTAGCCTAAGTAGGACACTTCTCTGCCCTCGTCTGACGGATGTTTTGTTGGTGACCACGGTCAGTCTATGTGCCCACATGCTAGCTGCGAAGCGGAGTACTGATTCGAAGAGCGCACAGTGGTATGTACGTATGACTGGTAGACGTTGTGTGTACTGTTTTGAATTTAGCCTCACCAGTTTGTGTAGCATTTTTCTGCTTTGTCTGTTGTTAGCCTTATGTGTTCGTGGAAATTCAATTTTTCATCTATGTGTACCCAAAGATAGCGCGTAATGCGTGCTCGTTTGATGTTTGTGTCCCCAATTTTAACCGAAGGATTCCTTTGGAGTGATCCTTTCAGTAAAGTGTATGTTGTTTTGTTTTCGGCTTTCCTGAGTTTGTTGTTGTGACACCACTGAATAATTGTTTGTAGTATTCCACTGGCTTTCTATTCTAACTGGGCTCTGTTGTTTGCAGTGACTACAGCTAATAGGTCATCTGCGTAGGCGACAATTCCGTCTGACCTGTCATCCTCATCCAGAAATTGTAGGAGGGGTTCGATTGTTATGTCCCAGAAGAAGGGGCCGCAGATCGACCCTTGAGGACAGTCGTTGGTAATTCTTTTAATTACTTTCCGGCTGTCCATCTGCCATTCGACTACTCGGTCTTTACAGTAGTCTAGAAAACTGTTGTACAGTGACTGGGGTACCTCCAGATGTCTTAGCCTCTGAAACAGTCCGGGCCACCAGAGATTATCAAATGCTCCGGCAATGTCAATCATGATTGTCGTGGCGTATTTCTGTTTTGTGGTGTTAACTATGTGCAGGGCCTGGTTGGTGGCATCATCTATTGATCTGCCAGTTCTGAAGCCGAACTGGTGTTGGCTCGTACCCCTGAGAGCTCTGTGTGTTTGCAGGCGCTTACACAGTAGCTTCTCCTGAATCTTTGCTTGGGTGTTTATTAGGCATATTGGCCTGTAAGTCTTTGGATCTGAAGGACCTCTGTCCGCTGATTTCTTAATAATGACTGCTTTGTAGGTTTTCCATACTGTAGGTACCCTGCCCAGCCGTAAGGCATCGTTCAGTAACGTTGTTAGGAACGGGGTGATCTGCGGTGCTAGTTTTTTCAGTGTTTCCGAGTGGATATCGTCTGGTCCAGGTGCTTTTTTGTTTTTGAGCTCTGAGATTGCTTCTTGCGCAAAAGGACAGGGGACAGTTGCAGTGTTGTATGGTGTGTGTAGGTTTTCTCTTAGTGTTGCATGATATTGTGTGTCTGTAGCGATAACGTCGTCACGGAGCTGTATCGATAACGTCATCAGGGAGCAGTTTATACAGCAGAAACTCCGCTGTATTCCTCCATCCCTTCGTCATCGTGCCGTCATCCTGCCTTAGCGTTCCCAGAATTAGTGGGTTTTTTATCTTCTCTGTCAGTATATTGTATTGTCCCCCACCCCTCCCCCATATATTTTGCTCTGTTTCTGTTGTTACAAATCGCTCCCATTGTTGTCTACGCGTGTTGTATAGGGTCTGTCTATATGTCTTGTGCGTGCCTGTATGATGTTTCAAGTCTTATTCGTCTGTCCCTATCTACTATCGCCCTTTGATATAATTTTCGTTTGCGTCTTGCGTCTTGTTTGAGTCTCTTGAGTTCGTTGGTCCATGGTACTAGTGAGCAATTTGTGTTCTTTGCTGTCGGTATTGAAGTGTTTTGTGCATGTTGTATTACCTGTGTTAACTTGTGTGCTCTATAATCGATACTTCCATTGATGTTTTCTAGATCATGTCGTTGGATAATTTCCGTTAATTTTCTACAGTCTGCTTTGTGCAACAGCAAGTGTCTGGTGTGTGATTTGGTCATTGTGTTCTGAGTGCGAGATAGTGTGTATGTTATGACATTATGATCACTACCGGTTATGTTGTGTACAGTCCAGTTTGTTACGTATGCCATTGCTGCATTATTTGCTAGCGTCAAGTCGATATTACTGCTCGTACCATCGAACCCTGCATATGTTGGTATAGGTCCTTCCGTATTCATTACATGTAATTGTGTTTCTTGTATTAGATCGCTGTTGGTGCTGGTTTCTGTTGCGGTCTCTGAGGTGGTACTAGACGGATTGTGGCTTGATGTTGGCCGCTGACTGGGAGTCATTTTAAGACCTATTTGGGATGTCACAGGGTTATTTTTCGTTTTGTCACGCGCTTCTTCAATGCTTTTTGCCTTCACACGTTTTTCACTGATGTTGGTGGTGCTTGCTGCCGTGGTGTCGGCGATGGTGGTGATTTGTATGGGACTGACTGTATGTGTTATGTTGTCTTGGTTTATGTTTGCAGTGGTGGTTGTTGTTAGACGCACGTTGACATCGTTGCAAATGTCACATGTCTGTCCCTCAGATTTGTCCACATCTAATTGGTCTACTTTTATAAGTCTGGGTCCGGTAGTTTTGAGTTTTGTATTGGTCTGTAGCCTGAGTGTTTCGATGTGTTTTGATTCAGAGACTGGGTGCCTGCCTGTTCCTTTTTCCCGGGGTGAAGAGTGCCTCCCGAGACAAATTTGACTGGTTTGATGTACTGTACACATTTACGTGTGTCGTAGGGTTTTCCATGTGACGATGATTCAGGTTTGTGTTCATCCTGTGTATGTGTGGTGTGATGTAGTTCGGCTGGGAGAAATTGTGTAGGAGTATGTCGGTTTTGTTTGTACATTTTCTTGTGCGCAATATATGTAAGCTCATATTCCAACTCATCTATTCTCTGCGTTAATGTTATTTGGAAGTTTATCCAGTGGCGTAATCGTCTTTTAATTTGCTTTGCCACCTCGTAGTGGATGGAGCCACAGATTGTCATGTCATCTATATATTCTATCGTATTAATCCAGCTATCCTGTAACGTCATTGAGTGTGTTAGGGGCGGGATGGGTTCATTATCGACGTAATTCTCCGGCAGAAGATTCATTTGTCTTCTCCAGAAAATTGCTCTTTGGTAGCTTCTCTGTAATGTTAACGGTGATTTGTATTTACGTGTTTTGGGTGATTGGCTTTGGGCGTTCGTGTTTCTTGTGTGTGTGCTGATTTTAGCTGCCATAGTCTATACTGTCCAGGAGCCGGTCATGCAACTGTTTATAGGTCTGACAATCACCTCCTTCTGTTTTATTGCAGACGCGGTCTCTGTATTTGCAGGGGATACAGACGCAAACCGCGGACCTGCACTCACTGCGCTTGTGTCCTTGGTTGCCGCACTTGGAACACATGATGTCGGCTTTTCTGCAGATTTTAGTCGTATGTCCTGGGTCGCAACACTTAAAGCACTGGTTTGCTACTGTATAGTCTTTCACAGAAAGTGATCCGAAGTCTATGTAGACTCTCTGTCTTCTTGTAAAGACTCTGTACAGGTGTAGGCTGACCTCTAGTATGTGGTGACTGAAACCCCTTCCCTTAGGCCCTGTTTTGAATCTTCTTTTGACATCTCTGTCGAAGTGTTCTTTCGTGGTGTCACCGCTTAGATTCTGGTAGCAAAGGCTTTATAGAAACTCTTCGTCGGTAAGTGTATCTGGCACGTGATATACCGCCACGAGTGGCTTGGGTTTTCGCGGTCCTTCACAGAGAATGGTGTGCAGGTCTTTGGTATTTTCTATAATTTTTCGTCAGTCCTCCTGTGTTTCCGTTTCTACTATAACTGCAGTCTGGGTGGTTCTGATTGATTTTATATGTATATTCTCTTTCCTGGGATTTATATTCTTGGTGATTGTCTGTCGAACAGCTTCTGTCGATTTGATATAGAGGGTTGCGGCCTGTTTTGTTTTAGCCTGTTCTATTCTTCGAGCCTCTTTGGTTTTGGGCTCTATAGTTAAGGCGGCAGCATATGTCAGTGTCTGTGCTTGTGTCTGTGCTTGTTGTGTGACTTTATTAGTTAGTTCTCTTATTTGTTGCTGCAAGTCTTGGTTCGCTACACTCAATTCCCTATTTTCGTCCTCTAATTTCTCAGCCTTCTCTTGCAAAGTTTGTATTTGTAAGTCTTTGACTGGATTCGAGGCTGTCTGTAGTTCTAGTCTTAGTCGCCTATTTTCATCGTTTAGGCAGGACAGTTTAGCTTCGAGGCTAGTTATATCGAAAGCCAAGGGAAACACTTTGTCTCTAATGACGGTTAACAGAGCAGATGAAACATGCTTAGCTTTTGACTCTGCTCCTATTTCACTCAATATTTTGGCTATGGCTGCTATCTTTTGACCGGGGGACATAGACACAAGTTCTTCCTCCGTGTGTTCCATACTGGGTGTGACGTTGATGGCTCGAGCTAGCGTCCTACCCCATGCTTTCCTTCTTCTTCCGTCGGCCTCTGGTGTGGTGGTGTCGCTGCTTCGTCGGCTGGAATCCAGGGCCGAAGGTAGGCACGCGGTTGTTTACCAACAGCAGGGAGCACAGCTGGTGGCCGCTACTGCTGACGTCGACGGCGGGGCGCGGGGCAGCCGGTGGCCGCTGCCGGCGCGTCGGATTCCGCTGCGGCTGGCGAGGTGTCGCAGCGCGGCGCGGAGTGCAGACACGCGAGAACCGGCGCGGCTGACTGGCGAAACCGACACGCGCTCGGCCAGCGGGAGGGCGACGGCCTCTCCGTTGACGCGTTTCACACGACGAACGCTATAGAAGTACTCTAATCACTCTCTCTGTTTTATTTACAGTACGTAATGACTAAACGAGAACGGACTATGTAAGATAACACTCTCGGTACACGATAATTAAAAATCAGTCCACAATCAAATTTTTACCGAGAAAATCTGCACCTGAATGGGGAGCCACATCACACTGCAACCGACTCGGCGGCCATCTTGCCCCATCACACACATGCATGCCCGAGGCAGGATTCGAACCTGTGACCATTGCGGTCGCGCAGTTCCAGACTGAAGTGCCTAGAACCGGCCGGCCCACACAACAGTCACTGTCAAGACGGACCTATAATCTTGTTGTTGTTTCAACGTTTGAGGCGACATATTATAGCACCAGATTTTCGACATCTTTAATAAAGAACAGCTGTAGAAAAACGTTTCGAAATTTGTAACTTCCTTCCACTTGATTTATCTACTTATTAATTCTGGTGGTTCATGGTAAGACTTTCTGGACAGCGTCAGTTGGGAAGTTCGCCTGTGAGATGACTTAATAATGTAGTGCAGGTGGCAGTATCGTGATTTTAATGCTGATGATGGCGATAGTATGAGGAGAAGGAGGAATGGAAGCAAGATTAGGATTTAACATTTCGGCTATGACGAGTTTATTCAATACGAAGCACAAGGTCAGGTTCAGCAGGGAAGATGACAACTACAGTCCAGTGTCATTGACGCCTATCTGTTCTAGAATTTTGGAACGCGTGTTGTGATCGTGTGGTAGGTCGAAAATCAACATGAATTCCGCAAACAGCGTTCGTATGAAAATCAGTTCTCTCTGTTCGTTAATGAAACTCAGAAGGTGGTAGACAGCGGCACCCAGATTCCATGGCTTCGAGATTACTTTACATAGTATACACTGTACACTCACCACCAGTCAAAAGCTGAATAACCACCTTTTCCAGTGCTGACCGCTGCAAGACGTGCAGAACAGAATGAGTGAGTTCCAGGGAGGTACCGATAGGGATAGAGAGCCATGCCGAGCCGGCCGCTGTGGTCGAGCGGTTCTAGGCGCTTCAGTCTGGAACTACGCGATTGCTACAGTCGCAGGTTCGAATCCTGCCTGGATGTGTGTGATGTCCTTAGGTTTAAGTAGTTCTAAGTCTAGGGGACTGATGACCTCAGATGTTAAGTCCCATAGTGCTCAGAGCCATTTGAACCATCTGAAACAGCCATGCCGATTCCAGTGCCGTGGCCAGCTTCGCTAGGTTTCTCGGTTGAGGATACACGATGCGAAGTGGCCCATCGAGGTGGTCACACGGTTCGCGATTGGGTTTATATCCGGGGAGAGTGATGGCCAGGGGAGTACGGGTTACTCATCCGGGTGGTCTTCGATCCAAGCACGTACACTGCGAGCTATATTGTTTTGCTCTTTTCTGCTGATGGTTAAGCCTGAGAGCCGAACGTATAAGTGAAAAGTTTTGCACAACGGATTTTATAACGCTAATTTGTCGCCCTGACACTTATACGCTCTCCAGAAGGGTAAGCTTATCCTTTGCTCTATACGTGACATTAACTAGTCGTACGCAAATCTGATTAGTTTCTAACCATATCCTCAGTATACGCTAGAATGTTCAGATGTGCTGACCTACAAACACTGCCTTCACCAGGTGGTTGCAAACATGAAATACACAAATAAGGACATAATAAAATGACAGAGGAAAGTACTAAAGTGCGCGTCATTTATGTTGGCGGCCGAGGTTAGGTTCGTTCTGCGCATCTGACGTCACAAAACACAGTCAGCCAATGAACAGAGAACGACGTTGCCAGATCTCGACTGCAGAGCAGAATACGGACGAGTGTCTTCAGTTTTAGAAACGTACAGTCATAAATAAAGTAATAGAACAAAAGCAATGTCTTGATAACAGACTTCCTCTTATAGAAACTTTGGAAAAAGCATTCTTTATACCAATTGCTTCATATTCTGTTAAGCAATAAGACTCCTAATTCAGGCGATAGCAAGGAAAGGTGTTTGTATCAATCTCACGAACCGCTTTTCCGCAATAAAGAACAGCGGTAATTGTTTATTTCCTATTATACTTAGACGAAGTGTGAGTAATTCATAGTCATACCAACAGTGTTTGTCAGTATTTTGCATGACCTGTTAGAGTCCTGATGGAATTATATTGCAGTACGAGCTGCGTTAGCGTAACGGTTAAGGCGCCGCCGGCACGGTAGCTCAGCATGTTCGGTCAGAGGGTTTAGCTACCCTCTGTAACAAAAAAACTGAGTGAACGAATCAAAGATCAACCTGAACAGGCGTCATCGGACGTCCGCCACGAACAAATTCAACGAACAATCTAGAACAAATTGAGATTAAAAAAAAAAAGGCGTTGGACTAGTAAACGAAAGGTTCAGTGTTCAAAACTTGTCCCGTGCTTAATATTTTCTTTATTTAAAAATAATATTGAAGTGTCTTACTTCACGAATTTTATTCGTTTGAATGCAATTTTTTTAAATTTCTAGTGCTTTGTCTCTTCATTAACCCTTTCGCTGCAGCAGACACGCGCTCCCCGCATTCCGCGCTGTGCGCGATTTTATCACTGCACTGCTCGCTCTGTGCAGACACATAGTGTTTCGACTGCTTTGACGCACTTTATCATTCGATTTCACAAAAATCTGATTTTTACACATCTTCTTGACTGATACCTTCCCCCCATAAATGACTTAATTTTGTTTCGATGGTCAACGCAGTTATTGTGCAGCATTAAATGTAGTAACCATTGCACGAAATTTTGAAGAGTTTGCAGAGGTAAAAGTCCATAGCGTATACTTTCCGTATGGTCGATTTTAGTTGCCACAATGTTGAGAATGAAATGTGGACAAGATACCTAAATTTCATATAAAATTTACTGTACAACAATATCTCATTTAATTTAAGTACCACATAGGTGTCGTATGTAATATTAAGAAATATTCCGTCTTTCGCGACTGTAATAAAAGTTTTATTTACACCGGGCGCGTTTGGCTTTATTTTGTAGCACTTCAGTCAATGAAAGGTATGGCACATACACAATGGTACTCATGTTCTCTTTCTTGTTTTTGTTCCACAGTCGCAGTTTTATCAATGGTATTGAAATATATTCCTCTTTTGCAACTGTAATAAAGCGACTTATTTAGACCAGACGCGTGTCTCTCTTTTGAAGCATCTTCAGTGGACAATATTTTGTCTCCTCCATTGCCAAGTCACCTTTCGTAGTTTTGTGCTGCGGTAACACAATATTCAACGTTTGTGTCGGCTGATCAGTGTTTTAGCAAATAAATGTTGTTTGTGTGTGCCACACACAAAAATTATATTTGACATTGCTCAGACCATTTCACTGATAGACGGTATATTCAAGTCTTAATGTTTTTGTAAGTCCACAGTTTTGTTTAATGTATTTTGTTTACTTCCTTTTGACTGATTGAAGTGCTTTAAAATAAAGCCAAACGCGTCCGGTGCAAATAAAACTTTTGTTACAGTCGCGCAAGACGGAATATTTCTCAGTATTACATACGACACCTATGTGGTAATTAAATTAAATGAGATAGTGTTATACAGTAAATTTTATATGAAATTTAGGTATCTTGTCCACATTTCATTCTCAACATTGTGGCAACTAAAATCGACCATGCGCTAAGTATACTCTATGGACTTTTACCTCTGCAAACTCTTCAAAATTTCGTGCAAAGGTTTACTATATTTAATGCTGCATAGTAACTGCGTTGAACATCGAAACAAAATTAAGTCATTTATGGGGGGAAGGTATCAGTCAAGAAGATGTGTAAAAATCAAATTTTTGGGCCAAATAGTTTTTGTGAAATCGAATGATAAGAGTGTCAAAGCAGCTGGAACACCATGTGTCTACACAGGCGAGCAGTGCAGTGACAAAATCGCGCACAGCGTGGAATGCAGGGTGCACGTCTCTGTAGCAGCCAAAGGGTTAATGCGGCCGTGGTGGCTTTACTTCATGAACTGCGCGCTCCCCCCTACACGTAAGCTTGCGAACTATGCTATACTAAGGCGCTGCTTCTCTTGGCACGTGCGTCGTGTGCAACTGGCAACGCAGCAATCTCCCGCGTCTGGGCGGGCATGCGCGAGCCGCCAAGATAAAAGAATTCAACTATAGCTATTAAATGATACACTCAATAGTGTTAAATTCTTTACTCTTCTGCAATTCACTCTATTCAAGATTACACGGTACGGGCAACACTATAGTTCTGCCTATTCACATTTGGTAATCGCTCTGTCTGGCACTGTCCTGTGACATATAATCGCGGTCGTTAATTCAAGCGTGGAATACTGACATCAGCTATGGCAATTGCAGTTATATTTAGAACTACACTCGCGACTAGCAACGTGAAGCCTCAGCATAGAACGAAAAAGACACGGGATCAGCAATTTACTTTACTTCCCTCGCACGACCACTACAGCGATCTGACGCTTATCGCTCCAAAGGTTCTCGGCTCAGCGAGATAACATAAATTCTACTTCACCAAAAGCTTCCGTGGGCACCTCCACGGCTGCCGTGGAACACCAGACAATCCTCAGGCTCTCGCTACAAGTACTTTGTCCCAGTAACGAGGTCTCACACCTCGCCAGGACCAACCTCTCTCCTCGACGCTCCAGGAACCCGTGTTTCTCAGTCGCTACGCTTTTTCGTAGCTCCTGTTCTTTTTTCTTCCCCCTTTTAATGTGTGTGGCCAATCATGTTGCTGGAAGGCGTTCGTTTCCGAGCGCCGGCCAATCTCATTTTTGCAACCGACCGAAGCTTCTAGAAGCTTCCAGACTGTTCCAGAAGCTTCCGCTCCGGCCGCTGGGAAAACCACCTACACGCCGCCACGCGTTTCGTGAGCGAGCGCCTGTGTCTTCTCCTTGTCCTCGGCCACGTGGCTCCCGCTAAGCCGCGGTCCACCCGCCTGGGGTTTCCAGAGTAACTTACGGGCGCTGTTGTCTTCAGCTCTCAGGCCTGCCTGCCACGCTTGTGTCTTTCCCGTTCTCCTGCCAGCCTCCCGTCTCCGTCCGCTTCACTATCGCCCAACGTGCAGATATTCTGCTACAAATTAAGATCCCTAGCCGATGTCAGTATCGTTAATGGTTTCCTGTCTCGATGTTTATACTTCCGGAGTGGTAGTTGTAATGTCGCTCAAAACGATGCCACCTTCCAATTTGACATGTTACATTGTTCAGCTGCTAGATGACATCGTGCCGAGGAAAAACACACTGCCTGTTGAGGTGGATATAATCCCCAGTGATAGACACGTACTTGTGTTGATCCCCTTTTGCCACCTTTGGCCCGAAAGCCAATGATCATGCCCTATTGGACGTCAGATAAGTCGCTCAGTTTGTGCGTAATGACAACGCCTGCAGTGTTTACTGCCGTCCGCCTGCTTAGCTGAGTGGTTACACGTGCTTGTCTCCCATGCAGTGGGCTCGCGTTCGATTCGCAGCCGGGTTGGAGATTTTCTCCGCTCTTGGACTGGGTGTTGTGTTGTCTTCATCATCATTTCATCCTCATCACCGGCACGCGAGTAACCCAATGTGGCGTCGACTGAGTTAAGACTCGCGCTCAGCGGCCGAACTTCCCCGAATGGGGCCTCGCGGCCGGCAATGCCATGCGGTTATTTCATTTTCTTTACCGCTCCTTCCCCACACCCGACGCGCTTTTGTACCCTCCAATGCTAAGTACTGCACCTGCCGTCTGTGACTGGCTATTGCACATTAATGTCGAACATAGGCGGTACACATGTTAGTGAGACTGGGCCGTGTATACAAACGACGCAATGTACAACGTCGGTTAATGCTGCTGATACTAGTATACAGAAAATTCGCAGCGCTAGGAAACTAGCGAAATTCAAGAAGACCTGCAGGGGATAGACGCTTGGCATAGAGATTGGTAGTTGAACCTAAATATAAAAGAATGTAACGTATTGCGGATAAATAAGCAGCAAGGCTCTTTGTTCTCTGACTACACAATTGCAGAACAGTCCCTGGAAGCAGTCACATCCCTTAAATATCTGGGTGCGTAAAGAGCGATTTAAACTGGAAGAATCACATAAAACTAATCGACGGCAAGGCAGAAGCGAGAGATTTAGTGGAAGAATTCTCAGGAAGTGTAGTCAAGCCACGAAGGAGGTAGCTTACAAAAAATCTTTGTTCGACCTAAAGTATTGCTCGTCAGTGGGATCCATATCATAGAGGAATGGTAGAGGAAATCGAGAAGATCTCATGAATATATGATGGTGATGATGATGGCGTGATTGTGAGGGCGCACGACAGCAAGGTCCTTAGGGCCCGTACTTAAATGCTGTGAGATGGGTGTGAACAAAGGTCGCAAAATTATTGAAATGGGAAATGCCAATAAAAACATAAAGAACATCCCAAAGACTCTCTCTCTGGTTGGTCACTGGAGTAAAAGGGAGCAGCTAGCAGCTCTCAAACACGCTGAAATCTCCAGCCTAAAATATTAGGCCAGAGTCCAGACACGTCACAAAAGTTTGACCACACTTATCTTGTCATCAGCTAAAATACAGGGTAGACACCCAACTAAATTTGATTCTGCCCGCTTATCACAAAAAACGCGCTCATTGAAGACGTGACGTACAGCAATTTGCATGCCATAGGCTTTACAGATTGGAGGATCCTCCCGCTGAAGTAAAAAGCCATGCGTTAGAGGACAGGGCCCGGTTCGGCGGCGGGTCAGGGCATTTCATCCCGACGAGGTGACCGGTAAGCGGAACGCCATGGCTTAATAGTTTGCTTCACCAACCGCAGTTTATTGACTGTCACTGCCAGGCACTTTGCCTCCCACAACTTCAGGGAACTACTGACATCTCCTACCTCTACCACTGTAGGAAGTACCGTTCGTCATGTATGAACTGGACCAAAAAAATGGTTCAAATGGCTCTGTGCGCTATGGGACTTAACTGCTGAGGTCATCAGTCCCCTAGGACTTAGAACTACTTAAACCTAACTAACCTAAGGACATCATATACATCCATGCCCGAGGCAGGATTCGAACCTGCGACCGTAGCGGTCACGCTGTTCCAGACGGTAGGGCCTAGAACCGCTCGGCCACTCCGGCCGGCGAACTGGACCATTTTCACTTCTGGATACGTGTGCTGCAATGATTGTAGAGCACTAAGGGACTCGGAGCAGATGAGTAACTCTTTTCCCTGCTCCAATGTTTTTATGATCGAATAGAACTCTGCAGAAAATGAAGTGTAGTGACAGAGAGGGCGAATCCTGAGGACACGTTCGAGGTGGACGACTGAACATCCAAGGGAGACCGCATACTGGCAACCATCAGTGTGCACAACTTTAAACCTATGATGCCTATCTAAAACGTTAAAAGACAGAGATCGGAACGTAAAATCTGGAATGCGGTTTTTCTTAAAATTCGTCAAGTCTAAAATAATTCATGGCCTCTGCAGGAGCCGAGGTGGGTGTAAAACCTTACAATCATCCACACACATATTCCAAATGCAGACCTTCACACGAAGAGCAGCATGTTTCGTCACAGGTCCATTTAGTAAGCGTGGAAGCGTCACGGAGCTGTTCATCCAACATTAGTGGCAGATGCTGCAAATGAGGCATTCTGTACCGCTCTTCAGTTTGCTGTTTAAATTCCAGGAGCGTGCGTTCGTAGAAGAGTCAACCGATATATTGCTTCCTGCTACGCTTATCTTAAGAAAAGAGCTTGAAGGTAAAATTGGAGGAATTCGGGCTTATGCGATTGTTTACAAGCGATCGTTCTTTCCACGGAATTCGTGGAATACGAAAGGAGAGATGTGACAGAAGTATACAGAGCACTTCCGCCACGCTCCATAAGAGAGCTTGTGGAATATGGCTGTATATGTTGACATACAGGGTGAAAATTATTGAACTACATGAAAAAAACGCAAATTACTTACAAACTACGGCGTGCACACACTTTATTCAACATGTGAACGTCATAGCAGATATTCGGATTTGGGTTATGACGCGTTCGATATGCTTGCCATCATTGGCGATTATGTGGCGCAGACGAATAGCGGATTCTGCATGACCCGCTAAAGTGCCGGAACATCGATGCTGTCGATGACCTCCTGAATGGCTGTTTTCAGCTCAGCAATGGTTTTGGGGTTATTGCTGTACACCTCGTCTGTAATATAGCCACACAAAAAGGAGTCGCATGTGTTCAGATCCGGAGAATTTGGCGGTCAATCGAGGCCCATGCCAGTGGCTCTGGGTACCCTAGAGTCAGAACGCGGTCCCCGAAGTGTTCCTCCAAGACATCAGACACACTACTGCTTCGATGGGCTCAAGCTCCATCTTGCATGAACCACATCTTGTCGAAATCATGGTCACTCTGGATAATGGGGATGAAATCATCTTCCAAAACTGCGCTGCCAGCCGTGAAGTTTGAACGTTCTAGCGCAAACTGTACGGAAGCTATGACGATTTCATTTGATATAGTTCAATAATTGCCACCCTGTATTATATGAGTCTTGGGTCGAGTTAAATCAGACAGGCACTGTGTTGTATCACTTCGCAGACTTACATTGAGCTCTTCGCAAGCAGTGCTCTGTCTTGTTCTCCACCGCCCACAAGGATTTGAAATTACTATTTCCGATAGGCCATGTAACTCTAGCCCCCTTTCACATTTTTTTGTGATGTGTCCGTCCTGTTGAAGGCCCCAGGGACAGGACCAACACCTCGCACCAGGCAGTGTCGCTTCACTGTCGTCAGAAATGGAGATGCGCATCATGCAATCATCTCCTAAAATTTTGTTGTGGCACATCACGTTCTGTAGTCTCTTCGAAAGCCGCATTCAGATCTGGATCACTCAGCCCACTGTTCTTTTGACTCAAAAGTCGTAGATATCGATAATCATATGTACCTGTCGAACGTGGACGACCTGTCAATTGGACAAGATTACATGTCTGCACCACATCACCTTAAACCCGGAACACACGTCGCGCAACTTCCGTGCTTGACAAGCCTCCTGCGTGTACTGTGATGATGCGGACACGATAATTGGTCGGGATTGTCGTTCTCTACATGATGTACACTACTGGCCATTAAAATTGCTACACCACGAAGATGACGTGCTACAGACGCGAAATTTAACCGACACAAAGAAGATGCTGTGATATGCAAATGATTAGCTTTTCAGAGCATTCACACAAGGTTGGTGCCGGTGGCGACACCTACAACGTACTGACGTAAGGAAAGATTCCAACCGATTTCTCATCTACAAACAGCAGTTGACTGGCGTTGCCTGGTGAAACGTTGTTGTGATGCCTCATGTAAGGAGGAGAAATGCGTACCATCATGTTTTCGACTATGATAAAGGTCAGATCCAATGACTGTTAGCAGAATATGGAAACGGTGGAATCAGGAGGGTAATACGGAACACCGTGCTGGATCCCAATGGCCTCGTATCACTAGCAGTCGAGATCTTATCCGCATGGTTGTAACGGATCGTGCAGCCACGTCTCGATCCCTGAGTCAACAGATAGGGACGTTTGCAAGACAACAACCATCTGCACGAATAGTCCGACGAGGTTTGCAGCAGCATGGACTATCAGCTAGGAGACCATGGGTGCGGTTACCCATGATGCTGCACCACAGACAGGAGCGCCTGCGATGGTGTACTCAACGACGAACATGGGTGCACGAATGGCAAAACGTCATTTTTTCGGATGAATCGAAGTTCGGTTTACAGCATCATGTAGGTCGCATCCGTGTTTGGCGACATCGGTCTGAAGGCACATTGGAAGCGTGTATTCGTCATCGCCATACTGGCGTATCACCCGGCGTGATGGTATGGCGTGCCACTGGTTACACGTCTCGGTCACCTCTTGTTCGCATTGACGGCACTTTGAACAGTGGACGTTACATTTCAGATGTGTTACGACCCGTGGCACTACCCTTCATTCGATCCCTGCGAAACCCTACATTTCAGCAGGATAATGCACGACCGCATGTTGCAGGTCCCGTACGGGCCTTTCTGGACACAGATATGTTCGACTGCTGCCCCGGCCAGCACATTCTCCAGATCTCTCACCAATTGAAAACGTCTGGTCAATGGTGGCCGAGCAACTGGCTCGTCACAAACGCCAGTCACTACTCTTGATGAACTGTGGTATCGTGTTGAAGCTGCATTGGCAGCTGTACCTGTACACGCCAACCAAGCTCTGTTTGACTCAATGCTCAGGCGTATCAAGGCCGTTATTACGGCCAGAAGTGGTTGTTCTGGCTACTGATTTTTCAGCATCTATGCACCCAAATTGCGTGAAAATGTAATGACATGTCAGTTGTAGTATAATATATTTGTCCAATGAGTACCCGTTTATCTGCATTTCTTCTTGGTGTAGCAATTTTAATGGCCTGTAGCGTATGTACACTAAACCGTTGCACAGTCGTATTATATGTGACCCAGCTGGTGCTTTAATTTGAACTGAAATGTTGCAATCAATCTCATTGCTGCGTTTTACCTGTAGGTAACGCTCATGGTAACTGTCTGTACGTTTACAAAGAGCGTCAGGAGTGATCTACCAATAGGTACAGTAACAGTCACAGCGGCAACACACTTGCACCATACACTTTTCTTCATGAGTATATATCACAACTCGTAAAATGGCTTGTACATGCATTGGGTCGGCAATTACAGGGAGCGAGTGTCACCGACAATTGCGTGACACTGCAGAGAAGGTGCAGCAACAGACAACCGCAGACCGCGTGCTGGGGCTGTGCGTGCACCAGTTACAGCGGCGCTCGCCTGCGGCATAAGCCAGAAGTGCAACCCGATGCGAGCTGGTTTACCACAGCGGCTGTCACGATAATTCACATCCAGCCAAGGTAGCCGCGGATGACGTGCAGCAAAAAGAGGAGAGGAGAGGACTCAGGGGCCAGAATTAGTAGCGGGTGGGGCAGGTGCGATGGCGCCGTTCGTGAGCGCCCGGTCGCCACGACACGCCGAGCCGTAGATCCCGTGGCCCCTGTTGCCTTAATGTGCGTAAATTACTGCGCTCTTCCCGGCCTTATATATGGACACGATCGGCCTTCCTCTCGGCGGCGAGCTCGGGTCCCCGCGACGACCGTAAATCAGGGATCAGCGGGTCCCGTCCGGCAAGGAGGGCGACCTTCCAGACCTCTGTGGTCAGTTGTCTCAGCTCGACAAGAGCTTCATGACTGGAGTGTCGGTATTTCTATGGCTCCTGTGGCAGTATAAGTTCACATCTTAGCACTGTCTCTCAGGCACTGTTGTAGAAGTACTGTAACAATGGATTAAAAACACTCTCGACCGCAATAAAGCATTTGCGAAGGTTATTTGGAAAGTAACATTCGATCGGTCGCAAAATGGATGATCGGTCGCAAAATGACTGTGAAACAAAAGTGTTTTGAAACTTCCTGGCAGATTGAAACTGTGTGCCGGACCGAGAATCGAACTCGGGACCTTTGCCTTTCGTGGGCAAATGCTATACCATCTGAGCTACCGAAGCACGACTCACGCCCCATCCTCACAGCTTTCCTTCTGCCAGTTAGTACGGAGCGTGGGTCGTGCTTGGGTAGCTCAGATGGTGGAGCACTTGCCCGCGGAAGGCCAGGAAGTTTCATATCAGCGCACACTCCGCTGCAGAGTGAAAGTCTCATTCTGGAAACATCCCCCAGGCTGTGGCCAAGCCATGTATCCGCAATGTCCTTTCTATCAGGAGTGCTAGTTATGCAAGGTTCGCAGGAGAGCTTCTGTAAAGTTTGGAAGGTAGAAGACGAGGTACTGGCGGAAGTAGAGCTGTGAGGACGGGGCGTGAGTCGTGCTTGGGGGGCTCAGATGGTAGAGCACTTGCCCGCCTAAGGCAACGGTCCCGAGTCAGAGTCTCGGTCCGGCACATAGTTTTAATCTGCCAGGAAGTTTCATATCAGCGCACACTACGCTGCAGAGTGAAAATCTCATTCTCAAAAATGTTTTATTTGCAAGCGTTATTTACATCTTCCTGCTACTTCTCTGCATAGTCGCTGCTCTGACTAAGACATATGTCGTAGTGTTGTACCGACTATCCAATACCCTCGTCATACAAGGCAGCCACCTGTGCTTTCCGCCAATACCCCGCGCTGGTCTGCAGCTCGTTGTCTGTGCCAAAATGTTGTCTTGATAGCCAGCGGATCATGTGAGCAGAGATGAAATTCAGTGGGAGCCAATTACGCGCTGAGTTGTGGGTGATCATCTTCATTGCCCCTATAGAGTGCAGCCGAGAATTGTCATGAAGAAGGAAATTCATGACACTTGTGCTATGAAGGCTACAAGACATCAGGCGAGAGGTGCGGGGTAGCCGTAAGGTCTAGGGCGTCTTGTCACGGTCGCGGCTCCACCCCCCCCCCCCTCCCCCACCGTAGGAGGTTCGAGTCCTACCTCCGGCGCGGTGTGTGTTGTTCTTAGCGTAAGTCAGTTTAAGTTAGTTTAATTAGTGCGTAAGCCTAGGGACCGAAGTCCTCAGCAGTTTGGTCCCATGGTCCTTACCACAAATTTCCAATTTTTTCCCATCAGGCCAAGTCCCTCACCGGTTCCACACACTTGGCAGCGAACACTATATTCTAGGCATCGTTACGCGCCCACTATGCCTTTAGAACGGAAACCGCGACGTGACGCGATGCACGGGCATACAAGAGACACTGCCCAACACGTCAGTGTACAGCTTCAGCGGATTTTAACTGTGGTTTCTTTTTCGCCCCAGATCGGACCTTTATTTCGAGATGCCCTCTTGTGTACAATGGTTACTGGTTTAGGTCTGTACGTGACCATCTTCAGACCATTTTTACCATGACTGTAGGCGGTGGCGGTGAACAGAGCAAGACTCTACGAATGTCAACTGTTCACAAAGATGTTGACATTCGTGGAATCATAACAGCTGCTCCGTTCACTGCCATAGCCTACCGTCATGGTATCAGTAGTCTGAAGATGGTCACATTCTGACCGAAACCAGTAACCATTCTAAATAAACGCTTTACTGCGGTCGAGTTTTTTTAACTGCTGACGAGTTTTTAATCCATTCTTTAAGTACCTTTAGCCAGACCACTGTATCTCCACGAGAAATGTTCTCAAAAATTACTCGTTGTTGCAAAAGTTTAACTCCAGTACTGAAGTTGTCCGAAATAAGAATTACGGATCTTCGTAGTCCAGCTCGACCGCTAGCGGCGGTCGACCCAGTGCTGGTTGGTTCGGGTCGTGTGGAAGATAAAAAACTCCTCACTAGTATCTCCAATGTAGAAAAAGACCGGCTGCTACTAACGGTAAAGAAGACGCGTTAAGTTGCGGACGTGGACAAGCTTTCGGCCACAGTCTTCATCAGCAAAAGAGAAACACACAACATTGATACACACAAGCTAGCACACCTCATGCATACATGACCGCCAACTCCAGCATCTCGGACCAGAATTGTTTTAAAAATTTAATTTTAATTGGGCCTGTCTGCAACTTAACGTGTCTTCTTTACGGTAAATAGCAATCTGTCATTTCCTACATTGTTGATATCCCTCCCTGGAGTTTCCATTGTTTCATCACTAGCATCTGATTGACTAATGGAGAATAGTTTGTGGTATTCCATTTAGTATGAGACAAGTCCTATCGTAACTCGGACCGAGCACGTGAGTATTTCGGCTGCTGATGATCACTTGTTTCTTAGGGTTGGTTCGTTTAGCTCAGTATCCTCCTGGAGTTAGTCGAGAAACATGGGCTACGTGCTGCCACCAGATTACATCCGGTGTCTTCTTTTCATTCCCATAATCTAGGGAGCAGAAATGAGATTTCTAGGCTCGACTTAAGGGCACAAAAGAGCACGTCGAATATTAAATGAAGATACAACACTCAGAGCAGATGTAAAGAATACACTGTAAGACACTGAAGCACATCAGATAAAAAGATTAAATTATGCTGAAAGAAAGACCGATAGTTGGCAGCCAGAACTAATCTACAATTGCAAAGATATAGAGAAACGCTGTACAGCAAGACCACAGAAACGATGGAAAGATCAGTTTTGAGATCCTTGAAGGCGGAACAGTCTTATTAATACTAATTTTTGATGTTGTTGTTGGTCTTGTCGTTCTTGGTGATGCTGATCTACGTATTTATTTAATTCTTTATTTATCCTGGCAAGATTATATATGAGCCGTGCATGGCTCGCCGTCCCACCATTTGGTATTTTACACCCTGTTTTAACGTATTTCCATCTTACCACGTTGATTTAAATTACTAGCGTTACTGACTCGCTGTTTTGCCTGACCGTCATCGGCGCTAGCAGCGCGTATCGATATATCCCCTCCGATAGGATCTTTGCTCGGCTGCCGTTACTTCCCCGTTGTCATCTGTCGTGGAGTCAGTCGGACCGTGCGAGGAGGAGAGTTCACGGCTGCAGTTCGGGTCGTGAGTTGGGCCCTGGCAGTCAGTTGCAATGCGTCTGGAGCGCAGCCCGGGCCAGCCAGTCGCCGGCTTGCAGCAGCAGTGAGCCCTGCGTGGACATCGCTCGCCCGACCGTTGCCGCCACGCATCACTTAAGCCGGGCCTGACTTTTCATGGTTTGTTGGTCGGTCGGTTTGTCCGAGGACATCTCCGTGCGGCGTAGTCGACTGGGCCGCTGGAGGTCTCTGCGCAGTGTCGGAGTCTGCCTGGAGCTGTCCGATCGGTACGAGCATCGTCGCTCGCTGACCCAGGACGTGAAGGTTGAGTGGTTTTGAGCATTACGTTGTTGGTTCCGGCGTTGCTGTTGTGGAGGTTTTCCTGTGAGCAACAACGAGTGAAGTGTTAGAGATAGCCGCCGTCAGGTGGAATTGATCAAATTAATTTACCCATAGCCAAATGCACCAGCGGAATTTTCTGCCTTGTGGCCGTTAGTGTTCTGGTTACCTGCCCTGGCCGCTAACGAAGCTTTTGGGCAGTGTCTTTCCTGCACCTGTTGTTGCTGCCCAACATGGTGTGCAGTTTTGGCAGCTCAGTTCACATTCGCGTTTCTTTGGGGATAGTGATACTTGCAATTTTCTTTGGGCTTTGAATTCTCGTGTACTCCGTCGTGGCAAGCAAGCGGTTGGTCGGTTGGTCCGTGACTGTCCCTTGGTTGGGTTTGCACTAATTAGGTGTAGTTTCTGTCAGAGACAGCAAAGGACTTGGAAGAGCAGTTGAACGGAATGGGCGCTGTCTTGAAAGGAGGATATAAGATGAACATCAACAAAAGCAAAACGAGTATAATGGAATGTAGTCTAATTAAGTCGGGTAATGCTGAGGGAATTAGATTAGGAAATGAGACACTTAAAGTAGTAAAGGAGTTTTGCTATTTAGGGAGTAAAATAACCGATGATGGTCGAAGTAGAGAGGATATAAAATGTAGACTGGCAATGGCAAGGAAAGCGTTTCTGAAGAAGAGAAATTTGTTAACATCGAGTATAGATTTAAGCGTCAGGAAGTCGTTTCTGAAAGTATTTGTATGGAGTGTAGCCATGTATGGAAGTGAAACATGGACGATAAGTAGTTTAGACAAGAAGAGAATAGAAGCTTTCGAAATGTGGTGCTACAGAAGAATGCTGAAGATTAAATGGGTAGATCACGTAACTAATGAGGAGGTATTGAACAGGATTGGAGAGAAGAGAAGTTTGTGGCACAACTTGACTAGAAGAAGGGATCGGTTGGGAGGACATGTTTTGAGGCATCGAGGGATCACAAATTTAGCATTGGAGGGCACCGTGGAGGGTAAAAATCGTAGAGGGAGACCAAGAGATGAATACACTAAGCAGATTCAGAAGGATGTAGGTTGCAGTAGGTACTGGGGGATGAAGAAGCTTGCACAGGATAGAGTAGCGTGGAGAGCTGCATCAAACCAGTCTCAGGACTGAAGACCACAACAACAACAGGTGTAGTTGGACTCACCACCTGTCCCGCCTAAGTGAACGAGGGCAGACCGATCCACTGGAGACTCCTGAGTGCCGTTCTCTTAATTATCTTTTTGGCAGTGTTAATTTTGTAATTTAACTGTATTTTATATTTTTAATTTGGCAAGGTTAGTTGTGGGCCTTCAGCCCTGGAAACATGTTCTCAGAGTTTCCTTAAAGTCCAAACATTATCGCCTTCTGCTCTTGAACAAAAAAAACAAAAAAAAAAAAAAAACAAAAAAAACTGCTCCCGAACAGGCCATGAAGGCCCAACGGTACCGACCGGCCGCCGTGTCATCCTCCACCCATAGGCGTCACAGGATGCAGATATGGAGGGGAATGTGGTCAGCACACCGCTCTCCCGGCCGTATGTCAGTGTCCGAGACTGGAGCCGCTACTTCTCAATCAAGTAGCTCCTCAGTTTGCCTCACAAGGACTGAGTGCACGCCGCTTGCCAACAGCGCTCGGCAGACCGGATGGTCACCCATCCAAGTGCTAGCCCAGCCCGACTTCGGTGATCTGACGGGAACCGGTGTTAACGCTGCGGCAAGGCCGTTGGCTCTGCACTTGAACGGTTATTGTAATTTCCTCTGAAAGATTTTACAAGTTATTGTGGACCTTCCGCCATTGGTGTTACAAAAAGGAAATTTTTAAACTTAATGTATTGTTTTACCGATTGTTGCAATATATATATACACTCCTGGAAATGGAAAAAAGAACACATTGACACCGGTGTGTCAGACCCACCATACTTGCTCCGGACACTGCGAGAGGGCTGTACAAGCAATGATCACACGCACGGCACAGCGGACACACCAGGAACCGCGGTGTTGGCCGTCGAATGGCGCTAGCTGCGCAGCATTTGTGCACCGCCGCCGTCAGTGTCAGCCAGTTTGCCGTGGCATACGGAGCTCCATCGCAGTCTTTAACACTGGTAGCATGCCGCGAGAGCGTGGACGTGAACCGTATGTGCGGTTGACGGACTTTGAGCGAGGGCGCATAGTGGGCATGCGGGAGGCCGGGTGGACGTACCGACGAATTTCTCAACACGTGGGGCGTGAGGTCTCCACAGTACATCGATGTTGTCGCCAGTGGTCGGCGGAAGGTGCACGTGCCCGTCGACCTGGGACCGGACCGCAGCGACGCACTGATGCACGCCAAGACCGTAGGATCCTACGCAGTGCCGTAGGGGACCGCACCGCCACTTCCCAGCAAATTAGGGACACTGTTGTTCCTGGGGTATCGGCGAGGACCATTCGCAACCGTCTCCATGAAGCTGGGCTACGGTCCCGCACACCGTTAGGCCGTCTTCCGCTTACGCCCCAACATTGTGCAGCCCGCCTCCAGTGGTGTCGCGACAGGCGTGAATGGAGGGACGAATGGAGACGTGTCGTCTTCAGCGATGAGAGTCGCTTCTGCCTTGGTGCCAATGATGGTCGTATGCGTGTTTGGCGCCGTGCAGGTGAGCGCCACAATCAGGACTGCATACGACCGAGGCACACAGGGCCAACACCCGGCATCATGGTGTGGGGAGCGATCTCCTACACTGGCCGTACACCACTGGTGATCGGCGAGGGGACACTGAACAGTGCACGGTACATCGTTCTACCATTCCTAGACCGGCAAGGGAACTTGCTGTTCCAACAGGACAATGCACGTCCGCATGTATCCCGTGCCACCCAACGTGCTCTAGAAGGTGTAAGTCAACTACCCTGGCCAGCAAGATCTCCGGATCTGTCCCCCATTGAGCATGTTTGGGACTGGGTGAAGCGTCGTCTCACGCGGTCTGCACGTCCAGCACGAACGCTGGTCCAACTGAGGCGCCAGGTGGAAATGGCATGGCAAGCCGTTCCACAGGACTACATCCAGCATCTCTACGATCGTCTCCATGGGAGAATAGCAGCCTGCATTGCTGCGAAAGGTGGATATACACTGTACTAGTGCCGACATTGTGCATGCTCTGTTGCCTGTATCTATGTGCCTGTGGTTCTGTCAGTGTGAACATGTGATGTATCTGACCCCAGAAATGTGTCAATAAAGTTTCCCCTTCCTGGGACAATGAATTCACGGTGTTCTTATTTCAATTGCCAGGATTGTATATATATATATATATATATATATATATATATATATATATATATATATATATATATATATCCTTAATTTGCGCCGGCCGGTGTGGCCGAGCGGTTCTAGGCGCTTCAGTCTGGAACCACGCGATCGCTATGGTCGCAGGTTCGAATCCTGCCTCGGGCATGGACGTGTGTGATGTCCTTAGGTTAGTTAGGTTTAAGTAGTTCTAAGTTCTAGGGGACTGATGACCTCAGATGTTAAGTCCCACAGTGCTCAGAGCCATTTGTATCATTTGAATCTTAATTTGCAGAATTTAACTTTGCGGTCCTCAGCCATCTTATTGCGTTTGTTTATCTTTTTCAGTGCACCTTGTGGGCCATCAGCCCTGTTAGCATCTTAAAACATTGTGGCCTTCTGCCTACAATAACCATCATAGTATATTTGGAATTTTGAAGATTTAATCCGGAGGCCTTCAGCCGCTCTGCATGCTCAACTCATATATGTATACGATTTATCTTACTCGTAAATTTAACTTTGTGTCATGTCTTTTCAAATTTGAACTTATTCTAAAGCAACTGTTTGAAGGCCTTTAGCCGCGAAGCAAATTTAATTCTTTCAAAAGTGTATTTGTGAACCAAATGATGATAAATTACAATTGTGAAATGAATCCGACCGCAACTCCCTTGGCCCTTTCCACAATCCTCATTACCTGTTAGCCCTGCATGATTTAGCTGACGTTTCAACATATATAGATAAAAATGTATATAATATATAAATGAAAATAAATTATGTATAAATGAGTGTAAATAGTAATATACAACAAGCAGAATTAGTTCTTTTTGCTGATGACACTAGTATTTTAATCAATCCAAGCATACATACGGAAACAGAAGGAATGTTAAATAATGTTCGTAAAAGTATCGTTGACTGTTTTTCTGCGAATGGTATAGCCCTCAATTTTAAAAAGACACAACATATTCAGTTCTGCACATCTAGGGGTACTACACCAATGATAAGTGTAACACATGGTGAGCGAATGAGAAATAGCGTGGAAAGCTGAAAATTCTTAGGCGTCCATATTGATGAAAATTTGCACTGAAGAAAGAACATTTTGGAATTCCTGAAGCAGCTTCGTTCAGGAACATTTGCACGTAGAATCATTACAAATCTTGAGGAAAGACAGATTAGTAAGTTGACATATGTTGAATATTTTCATTCAATGTCATATGAAGTAATGGTCTCCATTGTTCAAAAACGTACCGTAAGAATAACATTTGGTGCTCATCCACGACAATTTTGTAGAGAGCTGTTTAAGGAGTTGAGTATTCTGACCATGGCTTCACAGTATATTCATTCCTCATGAAGTTCGTTGTAAATAATCGACTATAGTTCAAACGGAACAATTATGTTCATAATTACAGTACCAAGAGGAAAACATACATTACTCCACATTTCGGTTGTCTTTAACACAGGAAGGGGTGCAAATGCTATAACAAAAATTTTTGATCACTTGCGTAGTGATATACATATTTGACAGTATGATATTGACTTTAACGCAAAGGAGGAAGGAAAGAGATTGAGTGTAATTTTCAGACGACGTCGAAATTAGCTGTTCAAGGATGGAGATAAAATTGGCCGATCCCTTCCTGGGCCCTGCGTCGGCATTTACAAGTGTTACGTGAACCACGGAAAAACCGAAATGTAGGTGGCCACGGCAGATTCAGGCCTTCCCCGCACCAAACATGCTCAAGGACTTACCTATTGCTCCGCCTCACCTTTTCTAAGGGATACAGACGTATCCTATGCTGTATTTCAGTAGATCTAGCGACTACAAACAGTATGACACCAAACGTAGATCTCCTAACTAATGACTAGACCACATTTCAGGAAGACAGATTTATGTTTGATCAATTGAAAAACTGGAGGTATGACAATTCAACTTCGAGACATATTCTCTACTGCTTTTATCTTCCTCAGTGAAGGGCCCTCTATCTTTTCCTTGTGAAACACAAGAGTTTCATATTAATGCACACACAAAGAAAGGCATTGAACTGTCCTGAAAGATGCATCGATGACAATAAGGAGTATTTCATGTAAATACACGAATTTTCAATTAGGTAGTTTACTTCGTTTGAAAAAATAGCGGAGAAGATTGTAGATAAAAAAAAGAAGAAAACAGGTAGCAAAACACTCATAGGGTAAGGAAGGGAGGAAACGACACTCACACCTCGCCAGTCTCGAGATCATGTACGAAAGGATGTTCAGTACAGCGGAGATCACTTTTTGGTATCCTCTGCGAGACGTATAACGTTGGTTACCAGGTATCAATATGATCACCTGGTACCATAGAGGAGCCTGAAGATGATGTAATGTAACACAGGAATCGATTGCAAATTTAAAAAATACACATATACAGGGTGAGTCACCTAACGTTACCGCTGGATATATTTCGTAAACCACATCAAATACTGACGAACTGATTCCACAGACCGGACGTGAGGAGAGGGGCTAGTGTAGCTGTTTAATACAAACCATACAAAAATGCACGGAAGTATGTTTTTTAACAAAAACCTACGTTTTTTTAAATGGAACCACGTTAGTTTTGTTAGCACATCTGAACATATAAACAAATACGTAATCAGTGCCGTTTGTTGCATTGTAAAATGTTAATTACATCCGGAGATATTGTAACCTAAAGTTGACGCTTGAAACCTCCGACGTTCAGTTGCGTGCTGTAACAAACACGGGCCACGGTCGGCGAGCAGCATCTGCAGGGAGATGTTTACGATGACGACCGTGTTTACGAGTGTGGCTGTAGTGCACTGTTGTGGTTTGGTCTAGCTGTCGCAGTGTCCGCATGTAGCGCTTGCTGCTATTGTTATTCTGTATTCATCTCCGCATGCGGACCAACTGTAGTACACCGTGTTACCAGACGTCTGTGATAGTGTAGTGTTGTAGGAACTGTGACCATGGTGTATTCGAACCCTGAAAAGGCGGAGATGATACTCATCTATGGCGAGTGTCGACGAAATGCAGCTGAAGCCTGCAGGGTGTATGCAGAACGGTACCCGGACAAAGAGCATCCAACGTGCCGCACATTGCAAAACATCTACCGCCAACTGTATGCAACAGGTATGGTCGTCGCACGCAAACGGGTCCGTAACAGGCCCGTCACAGGAGAAGCGGGTGCAGTTGGTGTGTTAGCTGCTGTTGCCATGAACCCACACATGAGTACACGGGACATTGCGAGAGCCGGTGGACTGAGTCAAAGTAGTGTCATGCGCATACTGCATCGTCACCGCTTTCACCCGTTTCATGTGTCGCTACATCAGCAATTACATGGTGATGACTTTAATCATCGAGTGCAATTCTGTCAATGGGCATTAACAGAGAATGCGTTGCAGTTCTACCTGTTTACCGATGAAGCGGGTTTCACAAACCACGGGGCAGTGAATCTACGGAACATGCATTACTGGTCCGTGGACAGTCCTCGCTGGGTCAGACAGGTAGAGCGACAGCGACCGTGGACTGTAAATGTATGGTGCGGAATCATTGGCGACCGCCTCATTGGTCCTCACTTCATTGCAGGGACCCAAACAGCTGCAACATACATCGCGTTTCTACAGAATGATCTGCCAACGTTGCTCGAAAATGTCCCACCGGAAACGCGTCGACGTATGTGGTATCAGCATGATGGTGCACCTGCACATTCCGCAGTTAACACTAGGCTGACCCTTGACAGGATGTTCGACGGGCGTTTCATAGGACGTGGAGGACGCATAAATTGGCGAGCCCGTTCTCCTGATCTTACGCCTCTGGACGTCTTTCTGTGGGGTACGTTAAAGGAGAATGTGTACCGTGATGTGCCTACAACCCCAGAGGATATGAAACAACGTATTGTGGCAGCCTGCGGCGACATTACACCAGATGTACTGCGGCGGGTACGACATTCATTACGCCATATATTGCAATTGTGTGCAGCAAATGATGGCCACCACATTGAACATCTGTTGGCCTGACATGTCGGGATACACTCTATTCCACTCCGTAATTGAAAACGGAAACCATGTGTGTACGTGTACCTCACCCCTCATGGCAATGTACGTGTGCGTCAGTGAAAAAGACCAATAAAAAGGTGTTAGCATGTGGGCGTAATGTGCTGTTCCAGTCTCTTCTGTACCTAAGGTCCATCACCGTCCCCTTTGAATCCCTACGTAATTCGGTGCTCTCCGATACACACGATCGAACAGCGGAGGAGTGGTACTCAAGCGTCAACTTTAGGTTACAATATCTCCGGATGTAATTAACATTTTACAATGCAACAAACGGCACTGATTACGTATTTGTTTATATGTTCAGATGTGCCAACAAAACTAACGGGGTTCCATTTAAAAAAACGTAGGTTTGTGTTAAAAAACATACTTCCGTGCATTTTTGTATGGTTTGTATTAACCAATTACACTAGCCCCTCTCCTCACGTTCGGTCTGTGGAATCGATTCGTCAGTATTTGATGTGGTTTACGAAATATATCCAGCGGTAATGTTAGGTGACTCACCCTGTGTATACAGCGTGGTCCATTGATCGTGACTGGGGCAAATATCTCACGAAATAAGCTTCAAACGAAAAAACTACAAAGAACAAAACTTGTATAGCTTGAAGGGGGAAACCAGATGGCGCTATGGTTGGCCCGCTAGATGGCGCTGCCACAGGTCAAACGGATATCAACTGAGTTTTTTTAAATAGGAACCCACATTTATATTACATATTCGTGTAGTACGTAAAGAAACATGAATGTTTTAGTTGGTCCACTTTTTTCGCTTTGTGACAGATGGCGCTGTAATAGTCACAAACATATGGCTTACAATTTTAGACGAACAGTTGGTAACAGGTAGGTGTTTTAAATTAAAATACAGAACGTAGGTATCTTTGAACATTTTATTTCGGTTGTTCCAATGTGATACATGTACCTTTGTGAACTTATCATTTCTGAGAAAGCATGCTGTTACAGTGTGATTACCTGTAAATACCACATTAATGCAATAAATGCTCAAAATGATGTCCGTCAACCTCAATGCATTTAGCAATACGTGTAACGACATTCCTCTCAACAGCGAGTAGTTCACCTTCCGTAATCTTCGCACATGCATTGACAATGCGCTGACGCATGTTGTCAGACGTTGTAGATGGATCAGGATAGCAAATACCCTTCAACTTTCCCCACAGAAAGAAATCCGGGGACGTCAGATCCGGTGAACGTGCGGGCCATGGTATTCGACGACCAATCCACCTGTCATGAAATATGCTATTCAATAACGCTTCAACCGCACGCGAGCTATGTGCCGTGTAACCTCCCCGCAAAAATAAAAAGAAAATATTTAAATGAGAATTGGACATCGTGCTAAGTGTAACCTCCCCGTAATTATTTTTAAATGATATGAATTGAATGAAAATGCAAATAGAGCCAAATGTTAGCTTCCCACAGTAATAAAACTCAATGATAATAAAATGTGCAAAAATGTTAAGTCCCCACAAAATTAACGTTAAGGTGAACCTGATAAATTTTATAAGGGCAGCTGCGCTGACCTTAGGCCCTGTGCAATAATTAATCTGATAAGTTGATTCTGGGAGGAAAAGCATAGGAAATATTGTTTCAATTGGAATGATTCTTTTCTTAAAAACGATTGCTTTGTAAACAAAATTATTATTGTTGCATTTCTTGAACAAATTAATTACAATTAACAGATGTTATTGGCTGAGCGCAATGCTGCTTCATTACCTTTGATAACAATATACCTCGTCCTGAATCGTGACCAGAGACCCATGTCGACGCCCGCCGACTCCTCACACACGACTACTGTCTCACGCGCGCTACTAGCACTGACAAAGTGCAACTAGCAACAGAACTCTCGCGCGGTCAAGCGCAGACTAGCAACGATAAATAACTCTCTGGTCAGAGATTCTGTCATGCCTGGCCATCGCTGGTACATATTAGACGTACATGTTTCATAACCCTCCACTGGGGGGGGGGGGGGGGGGGGGGGCAAAAATTTGGTAGCGATGGTGAGTCATGAGTCATTTGGACTTGCCATGAGCAACAAATTTTTTCTTAACTAATTAACTTTTACAATCACAGAATATTCAGATGTAGAACATGAATTAAATGTGGTGCACATGCACTGAGTACTAAACATTTCAGACAATGACAAAAAATATATACAATGAGTACAGAACATATTAGCAAATCAGAAAAATGTATATACAAATCATATTGATAAATGACAAAAGTGCACACGCACTGAAAAACTCTTTAGCATTTTCACAACAAATAAACATAATGGCAAAAAATCATGTTGACAAGTGACATAAGTGCACATGCACTGCAGTTCAGAACATATCAGCAAATCGAAATGTACATACAATGAGTAGTAATCATGTTATAAAATGACAAAAGCGCACACGCACTGAAATTCAGAATATATCAGCAAATCGAAATGTACATACACTGAGTAGTAATCATGTTAGAAAATAACAAAAGTGCACTCGCACTGCAGTTCGAAAAAAAATGTATAGGCCATGAATACAAATCATGTTAGCAAAAATGATTTTCACTATGTTACAAGAATTAGGATAGGAAAGCGAAGGATTGCATCATGGTTGTAGCACTTTAGGTTGCACACAGCTGCACTGAAAGTCCATATCTTTCCACAGAAGTACAACAACAAGTGAAACAATCTGAAGTTCTTTTCCCAGAAGTGTTTATCAGCGTAGCCAAGACACTGAAATGTCGTAGTAATATTCCACGTTATCATTTTGGCAGTACATCAGGTACACCAAACAGTGGGACCATAATAACGTCTCCATCGCTTACGGTGGTGGACAGCATGTCGTGTCAACACCACGCTCTTACAAGGCACACCAACGTAGAATTAGTGCAAAAACCAAATATAGTGCTCCATGATCAAGAGGATATACAGGACAAATGGATATTGCAGTAATTCATGGTAGTTAGGTCAGAAAGTGAAGGACATTAAGTCACATACTAGTCTTCATTGGGAATTACATTAGTAGTTTGCGGCATTCATAGCCCAGTTATTGAACATTTCTGTACCATGTATGTAGTATTACAGAAAAATGTTCATTAATTGATTTACAGACAACATTGTCATTGGTCATTTCAATACCGTAATCAGTAGCGTTCATTTCCCAGTTACAAAGCATAATCAGTAGCATTCATTTCCTTGTTACAAAGCATAATTAGTAGCATTCATTTCCTAGTTACAAAGCATTATTAATCATTGGTCATTTCAATACCGTAATCAGTAGCATTCATTTCCCAGTTACAAAGCATAATCAGTAGCATTCATTTCCTTGTTACAAAGCATAATTAGTAGCATTCATTTCCTAGTTACAAAGCATTTTTAATCATTGGTCATTTCAATACTGTAATCAGTAGCATTCATTTCCCAGTTACAAAGCATAATCAGTAGCATTCATTTCCTTGTTACAAAGCATTATTAATTAATCATTGGTCATTTAAATACAGTAATCATCTCAATACAGTAATCAGTAGCATTCTTTTCCCAGTTACAAAGCATAATCAGTAGCATTCATTTCCTTGTTACAAAGCATTATTAGTAGCATTCATTTCCTAGTTACAAAGCATTATTAATCATTGGTCATTTCAATACCGTAATCAGTAGCATTCATTATTCAAGTGACATATTATTCATAGCTGAACAGCATTACTCAAAACTCTCTTAAACTGGTATCATTATTTGGGACTGGTAATACATTTTTTTGTTAGCAATGCATTGCTTTGTGTAATTATAGGGGAAAGCAAGAAAAAAAATTTGCTTCTGGGTTGTTGCTGTAAATGAAAATGTGTAACGTCATTCGTCATGAGTCCGCTATTGCAAGATTATGAAACAAGTAGAGTATATGTAATCACATTCATAAATGACATAGATTTAATGAACAACTGCTTATAGCACATTAATTTCATAAATAATTTCTCCTGCAAAAATATACAAAAAATGGATTATTAAGCTGAAAGAAGAAATGCATTTTATGCTGAAAAGTCGTGAACTTCGAATTAACAGATAGTGAAATGTGTATAAAAATGTATTCCATAGCTGTCCTTTCCAAAACCTTCCGTCATTATACTATGCAATATAACACCTGCTGTCAAAGCAAACTGCAACAAATACTTAAATAACTACATAGCATAAATACATAACTTCAACAATATCCTCATCTGTAAAGATAAAAACTTCATTATCCATCACTTCATTATCATAACTCCATTATTATCATCACCTGTAAAGAAAAGCTTCATTATCCATAGTAGCATATTCTTCATTATTATTCATCAGCATTCATTATAATCTGCAAAAAAAATCATTTCATTATTCATTACATAACTATTCCTTATCTCTAGCATATTCCATCACTAAAACTAAGATGTGTAGTTCTGTCTGACAGCCTGGATCAATCGCCTTGTATTCTGAAAGAAAGAATCAGTTAAGACTGCTATTCTACGATGTGTATAGTATATTCTTGTTAATACTTGTTAATCCTGATCCATTTACTCTTCATCACGAGGTTTGCATCTTCTTTCGTTCATTCCGAAGGTGAAATTCCCATTTCTGTTTAATTTATTTCTTTTACGCATCATTTCTTTCTGAAATTGATGAACAAAGATTAATGTCTTGCATTTACATCATATACTCACTAAATAACGACTGGTTTATGATAACATAATTAAGCATATAGCATACCATGACAGAAAACGTAATATGAAAAAAAAATAGACAGTGTTCAAATGCCAAAATGTACGCAGAATATCACAATGCAGCAGTAAAAAATGTAAAACAGTCACGATGTTGAGATATCATAGTGCAAATGTCAAAGTCAACTGGTGTGTGTTATATCTTAATTATTTCACAGTGCATATAAACAAATTATGAAAACAATCGCAGATACATAAAAAAAATTATGACAAGAAATGTGACCTTCTTTGAGTTCACCTTGTATGTTGTGTAGTTAGTAGAGGCGAGAATTAAAGACTTTAATGGAGAGAGAATTTAATAAAATTAATATGTCACTAGATAAAATTGCATAATTATTCAAAAGATACGTAAGTTTCTCTGGAGAAAATGTGCACAGTCTGATATGTAACGACAAGAAGAGCGACCTGCTAACCTTACCTTGCCGGGCACTTGCCAAGAAAAAATACGATAATCATCAGTAATTAGTCATGTGAATATAATTGCATAAGTGATCATAAAAATTAGTAAATTGCATCATAGTATGTTAAATCATAAAGTGTCTTCATTGAATAAAGGGTTTAATATTGGAGACATGGTGGTTGCCTTTACTTTTTCTGGTTCTCAGAGTTTCGACGTGTACAACATTGGGCTGAGGAATGCTGCGAATCCGATATGGACCTGCGTATAGAAGTTCAAATTTACTGCACTTACCTTTTATTCTGCTGGATAAATTGTGTGTACGTACTAATATCTTCTGTCCAAAGTGAAAGTCACGGCGTATACAAACTTGTTTTTGCTGTCTTCTCTGGCGCTCTGCGGCACGTTTGATGTTGTTCAGCGCAATGTTAATTATTTCATGGTGTCGTAGTCGACGAGATGTAGGAAAGTTTACTAATACTGTAATTTTGTTAGGTGGTTCAACATTTTTCAGTATAATAGACGGAGATAGCATAGTAGATTCATTTGGTTTGGAATTAATTACATCTTGGAATGAGAATATGTGTGTGTCCCAATCAATATGTCTTTTGTGGCAGTATATTCTACACAGTTTACCAATTTCTTTCATTAATCGTTCACAAGGGTTCGAAGAAGCATGGTATCTGGATATATAGATCGGAGAAATGTTTCTAGTTCGTAACATACGTGTCCATATAGCAGAACGAAATTGTGATCCATTGTCAGAAATTACTTTCAACACATGCCCTACATGAAATAGAAAATGCTTTACAAATGCTTTCGAAAGGGTTTTAGCAGTAGCTTTGCGTAACGGAGTGAATGTAACAAATTTTGAAGTGAGTTCAACAGCGACAAAGATGTAGCAGAAACCTCTATTAGTTCTCGGAATTGGACCAAAAATATCTACAGCGACCATATGTCTCAATTTAACAGGTACAATGGGATATAATGGAGGAATATGTGAAGTTGTGTCTGACTTAGCTTTCTGGCAAATTTTACATGACGCTAAAACTCGTCGTATACGTTTCTCCATGTTGGTAAAATAACAGTTCTGTCTCAGTATAACAAAACATTTTCTGGCTCCGTAATGTGCATAACTTAAATGAGTATACCATATTAATTTGTTAACCAGTTCGTCAGGAATGCATAATAACCAATTGTTGCTGTCAGGATGAGAGCGGCGAAACAGAATGTCATTGCGTACAGTGTAATGGTTTCTAATCGTAACATTATTCTTATCTTGCCAAAGGTGTTTAATTTCTTTCCACACGTTGTCTTTATTCTGCTCTTGTGCTATGTCCTGTAATGACGACGAAATAAAATTTTCAAATGCAACTTGTTGAATGTACATAACGCTGAAATTTGCTTTGCAGAAGTTTGTTGCGATGTCTTGCTGATTGTTGCTGAGAGAACGAGATAGTGCGTCTGCTACAATATTTTGTGTGCCGGGAAAGTGAACAATTTTGAAATTAAATTCCTGTAAATAAAGTTTCCACCTGCTTAACCTGTCGTGTGTAAATTTAGCTGAAAGTAAAAATTGTATAGCTCTGTGATCTGTGTAAACGGTGGTATGTCTGCCATAAAGAAAATGCCTGAATCTCGTAAAAGCCCAAACAACACATAATGTTTCCAGTTCTGTAACAGAATAATTTCGTTCAGCAGGTGACAGAATGCGACTTGCAAATGCGATGTTTTTAATTACTGTTGAGCCATCTTCTTCAATTTCCTGAAAAATGTGTACGCCTAAAGCGGTGTTGGAACTGTCGGTGGCAATGGAAAAATTTCTGGTAAGATCTGGGTGCGATAAAAGTGGTGCATTCAACAAAGCATGTTTCAGGTTCATAAATTCAGAATGTGCTTGCTTATCCCAGGACCAAATAGTTTTTTTACCTGTCAATTGGCATAATCTAGGTGTGTCTAAAGCAGAGTGATGAATAAATTTACGAAAAAAGTTAATTAAACCCAAAAAACTGCGTAGTTGCTTCTTCGTTGTAGGAACAGTAATGCCACGTAAAGCTTGAAGTTTTTCCGGATCAGGCGCAATGCCTTCTGCTGAAATTACGTGTCCAAGAAATTTTATAGAAGTTTTACCAAAGTGCGATTTACTAAGATTAACTGTGAGTCCTTGTGCATGAAAAGTTTGTAACAGACGTTCAAGAATCATATTGTGTTCAGACCAGTTAGCTTCTGCCATAAGAATGTCGTCTACGTACGTCGTGAGTCTGTCTTTAAGTTCGTCGGAAGTATTGTGTTCAAACCGCGAATAAAAGCTGCAGAAGAAATAGTTAAACCGAATGGTAATTTGCAAAATTGATAACAGTCGCCAAAACAGAGAAAAGCTGTATACTTTCTGCAATTCGGATGAAGCTGAATTTGCCAAAATCCCGATTTTAAATCTAATGTAGAATAAATAGCAGTACCGTGAAATTTCTGTAGAAGTTCCTCTAATGTCTGTGGTCGATCTGGTTCATTAATAATTATGTCATTGATGTGACGTGAATCAAGCACGAGGCGAAGTGAGCCATCTTTTTTCTTAACAATATGTAGCTGGTTTATGTACGGACTAACTGCCGGTTCTATAATTTCTTGGTCGAGCATATCTGGCAACTCTTTTTTAGCTTGTTCTCTGTGGATATATGGAATGGGATAATGCTTTGCTTTATATGTGTCGTGCTGCTTGACTTGAAATTCATACATAAAACCGGACATAGTACCAGGAATGTTGTCAAAAACTGGAGCTTGCTGTAAAAGAATTTTGTGTAGTAGCGTGCGTTCGTTGTCTGTATTTGCACTGCTTTGTTTAACTTTATCAGAATCATCTGCATTACGTCGTAGTCAGCTTCGTCTGGAGTGTTATAGTTATGTACGTACGTATCTGTGAACAATGTGGAATTGCAGTCTATGTTACGTGTTGGGGAAATGACCTCTGTACGATTAATTGTCTGTTCTTCCGCAGATAAAGAGTGCTGAAATTCTATAGCAAATTGTATATTTTCATCCTTCAACATTAAATAGGAATTCTGAAAATCGATAACTGCGTCGTGTTGTACCAGAAAATTCGTACCTAAAATTACGTCTGTTGTCAATAAAGGAACAATCCAAAAATTTGAGTGAAATATATGACCTGCAATGCAAAATGATAAATGTGTCTGTAATTTAACGTCTACTCCTTTACTCGATACTGCTTCTTTTACTTTCGTTTTGCCTAATGGTAATGTAGGATAGGTATTCTCTTTGTTACACTCGTTAAAAGTTTCTTCATTTATAACTGACATAGGTGATCCGGAATCGATTACTGCTGAAAATTTCGATGAACCAATTTTAATTTCGATGACAGGATGTGAAATGGTTTTCTGAACAACTGGTCTTTCCTGTAAAAGAGTGTCTCTGATATCGTCAAAAGTAATTACATTTTCGTGAACAACATTCTGTGTGTCAAAGGTAGTGCTTGTGTTATTGGAAGATGCGACCTGTACAGTATCTAGTCAGATTCTATCTGACGTGTTATTATTTTCTGGAGGATGTTGTGGCATTTCGACTATTTGAACTGTTCTGTTATTTCTTCCAGACGTATTACGTTCTGGATGATACCTACTGTCGGGTTCATTCATGAGAATATGTTCTTCCGGATGATTTTGCTGTTGGTAAGACCGACAGTTATTAATGTACGCTGAAAATTTTGCTCATTGTTTTTACGTCTGTCGTGATAGTCATTTCTGTACGGCGCATTTCGATAGGAATTGAAATAGTGTGTTTTCTGTACGTACTGATTCCCTTGTTGCTGAGCGTTACTGTTTGTTGGGGCCGCGCTATACGCGTACGCGGCGAAACATTAAAGTTAGGTTGACCTTGTGCATTACATTGTTGGTTAGGTATGCTAACCGGCTGGTTTTGTTGCTGTTGTTGTGAAAAACCTCTATTGTTACTAAAATGTGGTTCCTGTTCCTGCTAATAATTTTGTCGATACTGATAATCAAAATTTTGTCTGCTATTAAAGTTCTGGTGGTTGTCGTTCCTAAAGCGTCTATTAACTCTGCTATTGAAATTGTGTGGTTGATCGTAATTACTGTAAGTTTGTTGCCCTTGGTTGTTATATGAAAAATTTTTGTTCACGAAGGAATAATCTGATTGCTGCACTTCCAGAAGCTGTAACAGATCTCTGAATGTCGAAATATTTTCTTTTTGCTGACCCATTAGAAGTGACACTCTTAATGATCGTGGTAATTTAGAGATACATAGTTGAATAAGTGGAGATTCACTATAAGGTTCACTTAAATACTGATTTTGTTGGACCATGTGCTCAAAAAATTGTGTGACAGCAGAAAAATTTGAGTTCTCATAATATGGTAAACTAATTAATTGATCCTTAATTCCGCGCTGTGTCATCTTCGACCAGTACGCTGACAGAAAAGCATTCTGAAATTCTTCAACCGAGTTACATTGTCTCGCGATCAGTCTCATACGAGTTGCCGGTTTGCCTTCCAAAAAACTGCAAATAAATTCAAGTTTGTGCGTTACAGGCCAAGTCGATTGAAAGGCAAAGCTAAACTGTTGTATCCAATCCAGTGGGTGAATCTGTGTTCTGTCATTTTTAAACACTTTAAATTTTCTCACTGATAGAAAATGTTTGTAATCGAAATTATCGTCTCTGTATGACGGAACAGGTTCTGTATTGTAAGAGAATCTATTTGTCTGTGTCTGTTCTGAATCTAAGTCCCATACTCTTTGTAGATTACCCAACTTATACGCGCTGCGTGAGTCTGACAAATGTTCACTAAGCGGCATCTGCTGTGATGTGTTAAACCCTGAAACATTTTTTATCTTTGTTACCTCTTGCTGTAAACGTGACAATTTTCTACGTAAGGTGTTATTAGACGAATCGATCTAATTGATTGTCTGTTGTAGATTTTGGAATTCAGGTGTTTGGTTAAACGAAATCGGTGCAGTATCGTCTGATTTATTGTCATTATTACTTTCGATAACATCAATATGACTGGCCAATTCATCATATTTTTCAGTCAGTATTTTTGCCTGATCATCGTTCTTACTGTCAGAAGCATTAATCTGCTTTTGTAATTTACGTGTGGTTTCGTTCAATTTTTTAACGTCAGCTTTCACGACATCGGAATCCTGTGTTAGTTCTAATTGTTCGAATCTGTCTGTCACTGTCTGAATATCTGCTGTGTGTGTATCTGTTTTTGATTTAAGATCAGAAATTTCATCACGTAATTCTGTGTTCAACTGTTTGATGGTATTAATTTCGTCGGACACTGTAGCAATATTGCTGTCCACGTATGTTTTTGCCTTCGCGAACAATTTACGTTTGTCTTCTTGTCTCTGTGCTGTGATTGTTTCCATTACTTGACGTTTTACTTTATTTTGATCCTGTGTAAATTTGCGGAAACGCGTATCACTGTTTTGTATGTGGTGATTAAAACGTTCGTCAATTTGAGTGTTCTGTTGGTCGAATTTCGCGTCTATCTTTGCATCCATTGTGCGCGAAAGTTCAACTGTCATTAGTTTAAACTCGTCGCGTAATTGTGTTGCCTTTTCAGAGCATTGTTTACCGACTGCGCTAACTTCCTCTCTAAGCGTTTCTGTTGTGGCTGTTTGCATATCCCTTAATTCCTGAGCAACAGACCTAATTTCCTCGCTACTTTTCCTAGCACAAGCCTCAATTTCCACACGTAATTGTTCATTAGTATCATGACACTGCGCGGCAACGTCTCTAATTTCTTCACTAAGCTGTCTGGAATTGTTGTCTAATTTTTCATTTAACTGTCTGGAATTGTTGCCTAATTTTTCATTAAAGTATTGTTTGAGTTTTTCGTTATCTTGTTTGTTATCTTCACTCTGTTGTCTGACCTGTTCACTAAGTTGTTTGAGATCTTCTTTAAATTGTTTGGAATTGTTGTCTAATTTTTCACTCTGTTGTTTACCCTGTTGTAGCAACATTGCCATAATTTGTTCCAGGGTAACATTACCTACTCTATTCTCTGTACTGTTTGATGGTGTATCTGCAATTGTCGCGTTTTGTGTGACCATTTGGTCATTCTGTAATTTATAAAAAGGTTTGCCAGTCGGATGTACACTATCAATCACTATTTCGGAATTAAATAAATCTGTCCTACTTTGAGTACCCTGTTCATTTTCATTAGAAAAATTCGTCTGTCCGTGTAAGTAGGCTGTTTATGTTTTCTCTGTGTAAGTAGGCTGTTTATGTTTTCTTATTGGCAACGTTACGTAGCGCTCAATATGAAAATGAAATCACTGGCTGTGCTGTGTGCAGTCTGTGGCTAGTTTGCATTGTTGTCTGCCATTGTAGTGTTGGGCAGCGGCAGCTGGCTGTGAACAGCGCGTAGCGTTGCGCAGTTGGAGGTGAGCCGCCAGCAGTGGTGGATGTGGGGAGAGAGATGGCGGAGGTTTGTAATTTGTCATGAACTGATATATATATTATGACTTGTGATGATATCAAGGTAAATACATTGTTCGTTCTCTATTAATATCTTTCATTTGCTAACTACCCCTATCAGTAGTTAGTGCCTTCAGTAGTTTGAATCTTTTATTTAGCTGGCAGTAGTGGCGCTCGCTGTATTGCAGTAGCTTGAGCAGCGAAGATTTTTGTGAGGTAAGTGATTTGTGAAAGGTATAGTTTAATGTTTGTCAGGGCCATTCTTTAGTAGGAAATTTTGAAAGTCAGATTGCGTTGCGCTAAAAATATTGTGTGTCAGGTTAAGCACAGTCGTATATAATTGTTCAAAGGGGACGTTTCATCCGTTACGTGAAGTTTCCAAACCGGGTGTGTTAAGCTGGGCAGCGCTCATTACAATAGAGCGCCCCGCGTCATCGATTGTCGTCAAATTAACAGACGACGCAATTGAATATATCTGTTCAGCACAAAGATCAAAATTAACATTGGTGGTCGGTACATACTGATTGTCATTAAATGGAGGATTGTCATCACAATTATTCACAAATGAAACAAAGACAATGCAAAATCCAACAAATACAAATACAACAAAGAGCAACGAATTGCCGATGATCTGAGGAAAGAAAGTCACAAAATCAGTAAACGCGTTGCGCCAAATGCTAATTATATTTTAGTAAATAAGAGCAGATATCTGACTACTTTTCAGAAGATTCTCAAAGAAATACGATCCTGGACCGGATGACGCCAAGTGTAACCTCCCCGCAAAAATAAAAAGAAAATATTTAAGTGAGAATTGGACATCGTGCTAAGTGTAACCTCCCCGTAATTAGTTTTAAATGATATGAATTGAATGAAAATGCAAATAGAGCCAAATGTTAGCTTCCCACAGTAATAAAACTCAATGATAATAAAATGTGCAAAAATGTTAAGTCCCCACAAAATTAACGTTAAGGTGAACCTGATAAATTTTATAAGGGCAACTGCGCTGACCTTAGGCCCTGTGCAATAATTAATCTGATAAATTGATTCTGGGAGGAAAAACATAGGAAATATTGTTTCAATTGGAATGATTCTTTTCTTAAAAACGATTGCTTTGAAAACAAAATTATTATTGTAGCATTTCTTGAACAAATTAATTACAATTAACAGATGTTATTGGCTGAGCGCAGTGCTGCTTCATTACCTTTGATAACAATATACCTCGTCCTGAATCGTGACCAGAGACCCACGTCGACGCCCGCCGACTCCTCACACACGACTACTGTCTCACGCGCGCTACTAGCACTGAGAGAGTGCAACTATAGTTCCATTCTTTTATCTTGGCGGCTCGCGCATGCCCGCCTAGACGCGGGAGATTGCTGCGTTGCCAGTTGCACACGACGCACGCGCCAATAGAAGCAGCGCCATAGTATAGCATAGTTCGCAAGCTTACGTTTAGGGGGGAGCGCGCAGTTCGTGAAGTAAAGCCACCACGGCCGCATTAACCCTTTCGCTGCTACAAAGACGTGCTCCCTGCATTCCGCGCTGTGGGCGATTTTGTCACTGCACTGCTTGCCTGTGCAGACACGTTGTGTTCCGACTGCTTTGACACTCTTTATCATTCGATTCCACAAAACCTATTTGGCTCAAAAATTAGATTTTTACCTATCTTCTTGACTGATACCTTCCCCCCACAAATGACTTAATTTTGTTTCGATGTTCAACGCAGTTATTATGCAGCATTAAATATAGTAAACCATTGCACGAAATTTTGAAGAGTTTGCGGAGGTAAAAGTCCATAGAGTATACTTTCCGGATGGTCGATTTTAGTTGCCACAATGTTGAAAATGAAATGTGGACAAGATACCTATATATTTCATTTAATTTAAGTACCACATAAGTGTCGTATGTAATATTAAGAAATATTCCACCTTTCGCGACTGTAACAAAAGTTTTACTTACACTGGGCACGTTTGGCTTTATTTTAAAGCACTTCAATCAATCAAAAGGAAGTAGACAAAATACATTAAACGGAACTGTGGACTTACAAAAACATTAGGACTTGAATATACCGTCTGTCAGTGAAGTGCTCAGAGCTATGTCAAATATAATTTTGTGTGTGGCACATACAAACAGCATTTATTTGCTAAAACACTGATGAGCCAACGCAAACGTTGAATATTGTGCTACCGCAGCACAAAACTACGAAAGGTGACTTGGCAATGGAGGACACAAAATACATGATGCTTCAAAAGAGAGAAACGCTTCTGGTCTAAATAAGTCGCTTATTACAGTTGCAGAAGAGGGATATATTTCAATACCATTGGTAAAATTGCGACTGTGGAACAAAAACAAGAAATAGAACATGAATACCATTGTGTATGTGCCATACCTTTCACCGTTGGAAGTGCTTTAAAATAAAGCCAAACGCGCCGTGTGTAAATAAAACTTTTATTACAGTCGCGAAAGACGGAATATTTCTCAATATTACATACGACACCTATGTGGTACTTAAATTAAATGAGATATTGTTATACAGTAAATATTATATGAAATTTAAGTATCTTGTCCACATTTCATTCTCAACATTGTGGCAACTAAAATCGACCATACGGAAAGTATACGCTATGGACTTTTACCTCTGCAAACTCTTCAAAATTTCGTGCAATGGTTTACTGCATTTAATGCTGCACATCAAAACAAAATTAAGTCATTTATGGGGGGAAGGTATCAGTCAAGAAGACGTGTAAAAATCAAATTTTTTGGCCAAATAGTTTTTGGAAATCGAATGATAAGTGCGTCAAAGCAGTGGGAACACCATGTGTCTGCACAGGCGAGAAGTGCAGTGATGACAAAATCGCGCACAGCGCGGAATGCGGGGAGCACGTGTCTGCAGCAGCGAAAAAGTTAATGAAGAGGCAAAGCACTAGAAATTTCATTCAAACGAATAAAATTCGTGAAGTAAGCCACTCCAATATTGTTTTTAAATAAAGAAAATATTAAGCACCGCACAAGGTTTGAACTCATAACCTTTCACTAGGCAGCCCAACACCTTAACCGTTCCGCTATCTCAGCTCATCATACAGCGTAACTCCATAAGCACTCTAACACCTCACGCAACTACTTATAAACACTGTTGGTATGACTATGAATTACTCACGCTTCGTCGAAGTACGATAGGAAATAAACAATTACCGCTGTTCTTTATTGCGAAAAAGCAGTTCGTGAGATTGAAACAAACACCTTTCCTTGGTATCGCCTGAATTAGGAGTCTTATTGCTTCTTTGGTTTAATTAATAGAATATGAAGCAATTGGTATAAAGAATGCTTTTTCCAAACTTTCTATAAAAGAAAGTCTGCTATCAAGACATTGCTTTTGTTCTATTACTTTATTTATGACTGAACGTTTCTAAAACTGAAGACACTTGTCCGGGCTCTGCACTGCAGTCGAGATCTGGCAACGTCGTTCTCTGTTCATTGGCTGACTGTGTTTTGTGACGTCAGATGCGCAGAACGAACCTAAACTCGGCCGCCAAGATATATGACGCGCACTTTAGCAACAGAACTCTCACACGGTCAAGCGCAGACTAGCAAAGATAAATAACTCTCTGGTCAGAGATTCTGTCATGCCTCGCCATCGCTGGTACATATGAGACGTACGCGTTTCAGCCGGACATACATCATGTTAGAAGTACATCGCCATTCTGTCATGCAGTGAAAGATCTTCTAGTAACATCGGTAGAGCACTATGTAGGTAATCAGCGTACATTGCACCATTTAGATTGCCATCTATAAAATGGGGGCCAATTGTCCTTCCTCCCATAATGCTGCACCATACATTAACCCGCCAAGGTTGCTGATGTTCCACTTGTCGCAGCCATCGTGGACTTTCCGTTGCCCAATAGTGCATATTTTGCCGGTTTACGTTACCGCTGTTGGTGAATGTCGCTTCGTCGCTAAATAGAACGCGTGCAAAAAATCTGTCATCGTCCGATAATTTCTCTGTGCCCAGTGGCAGAACTGTACACGACGTTCAAAGTCGTCGCCATGCAATTCCTGGTGCATGGAAATATGGTACGGGTGCAATCGATGTTGATGTAGCATTCTCAAGACCGACGTTTTTAAGATTCCCGATTCACGCGTAATTTGTCTGTTACTGACGTGCGGATTAGCCGCGACAGCAGCTAAAACACCTACTTGGGAATCATCATTTGTTGCAGGTCGTGGTTGGCGTTTCAAATGTGGTTGAACGCTTCCTGTTTCCTTAAGTAACGTAACTATCCGGCGAACGGTTCGGACACTTGGATGATGTCGTCCAGGATACCGAGCAGCAGACATAGCACACGCCCTTTGGGCATTTTGATCACAATAGCCATACATCAACACGATTTCGGCCTTTTCCGCAATTGGTAAACGGTCCATTTTAACACGGGTAATGTATCACGAAGCAAATACCGTCCGCACTGGCGGAATGTTACGTGATACCACGTACTTATACGTTTGTGACTATTACAGCGCCATCTATCATAAAGCGAAAAAAGTGGTCCAACTAAAACATTCATATTTCTTTACGTACTAAACGAATATGTAATAAAAAATGTGGGTTCCTATTTACAAAAAAAAAAAAAAAAAAAAACGCAGTTGATACCGATTGACCTATGGCAGCGGCATCTGGCGGGCCAACCATAGTGCCATCTGGTTCCCCCTTCAAGGTAGACGAATTTCGTTCTTTGTAGTTTTTTCGTTTGATGCTTATTTCGTGAGATATTTGGCCCGGTCGGTATCAATGGACCACCCTGTATACCGCTGAAAGTATCATACTGCATACGGCATAAAGATACAATGAGGTGACAAAAGTCATGTGATAGCGATATGCAAATTGTAAAGGGCAGTGTACTGGTCGAGCTGTCATTTTTAGTCAAATTATTACTGTGAAAAGTTTTCAGACGTCATTATGGACTCAAACGGGACTTAAGAGTCTTTGACCGAGGCTTGGTATTTGGAGCTAGATGCATGGGAAATTCCATTTCAGAAATAGTAATTCAGTGTTTCGAGACCCACAGTTTCAAGAGTGTGCCCAGAACATCAGCTTTCAGGCATTATCTCTCACAGCGGACATCGCAGTGGCCGACGGTCCTCACTCAGCGACCAAGAGCAGCGGCGTTTGCGGAGAGTTGTGAGTCCAAACAGACGTGCAACACCATGTGAAATAACCACAGAAATCAGTGCAGCGCATACCGCGAACGTATCCAATAGGACAGTGCGGTTAAATGTGGCGTTAATGAGCTACGTAGCAGATGACGGACGCGAGTGCCTTTGCTAACAGCATAACACCGTGTGTAGAGTCTCTACTGGTCTCGGGACCACATCGGTTGGATACCAAACGACTGAGAAACCGTGCCATGGTCAGATGAGTCTCGATTTCAGTTAGTAAGAGCTGATGGTACGGTTCGAGTGTGGCGCAGTCCCGCTTCTGACAGAATTACGTCATCGGATGACCTTTAAGTTTTCATTTCTTCTCCTTGTATTTTAATTTCTACACCACATTTTCCTTTACTTCTCATTCCCATCTCAACTACTACTTCCCTGTCATGCCCCTCTACTCTTTACAACGGAAGTCTGATTTCTGTACAAATTGGAAATAGCGTTTCTCTCCCTGTGCTTTGTCCCTGCCACCTTCAGACGTTAAAAGAGAGTATTCCGGTCAACATTGCCAAAAGCTTACTATAAGTCTATGAATGCTATAAACGTAGGTCCACCTTCCCTTAAAGTATCTTGTAAGAGAAGTCGTAGCCCTACATTTCTGCAGAATCCAAACTGATCTTTTTTTTTTAATTGTTGGCATTCGGACCCTACCCACTCAGCCATCTCAGTAGTAGTGTCAATTGAGGAGCGCCGGAATGAAAACCGATAAATCTGCATTTGCTATTAATACAGAAAGTAACAAATAGTGATCTCTAAATAGCTCCACAAGCTATAAAAAGAAGAAACACACCATAAAATACTTGATGTCACGTTGTGCTGAAAATTATTTTGTGGCAGCATGTATTACTACTCCCGTATCTCCCTCCTACAACTCAAACACGCGAATACAGCAAAAGTGGATATATCGGGTTTTGTTCCGGCGCTCCTCAATTGTGACGATACATACATACATATGAGGACAACGCAACACTCAGGCGCCGAGCAGAGAAACTCTCCGACCCGGCCGGGATCAAACTCGGGCCCCTTGGCCTAGCAATTCGTCACGCTGAACGCGCAGTACCCGAGGTGGACCAAACTGGTCTTCCCCCGCTGTTAACCACCCTGGGAATGAGCACAGTAAACCGGTTGTAATGTCAGCAACCTAGTTACTTTAGTGTTGTATGATTACGCGGCCTGATACGCTAAATTATTATATTCAAAATGGTAAGGTCGCATACTTTCGTTCGGCAATACTTCAGTTCTTAAAAAGCTGTCTGTCGAGCCCGGCATTGGCCACGGAGAAGAAGCAGGTCACTTTGCAGAAGCTCGGGCAGAGTGTTGTTTCCACTAACGTATCGCTTGCTTCAGAGACAAATGCCGCGCGCCCGGGAGAAGTTGGGGCGCCCTCCCACGGACACGCCCTCGACCGGCTGCGCCTGCGCCCTCGCGCCCCAGACCGGCCGATGACAGACTCTGCGCAGACACGCGAGCAGCGCCGCTCCGCGTGTCGTCCTCGAGTTACGGCGGCCGGCGCCGGCGCTACACGGCACCCAGTCTCGTAAATACACGAGAGCCGCGGCGTACCGTGACAGATGTGCTGGGAGGGGGCCGGGGGGGGGGGGCTCCACGCTGTCGAGAAAAACACGGCGGAAGCGGCGGCGACAGCGCCCCAGCGCTAATTATCTTTATGACGGCGCGCGGCGCACGCTCTGCGCCTAAACGTCTCCTCTTACGCGATGAGCCCGAGATTAATGACTCGACTCTAACCGTCGCGACTCCGAGGTGCGCGGATGGGCTCCAGGTGTGGAAAGAGACTCGTGTACACACTTGTTGGTAGCTGGCGACGAGGAATGTCGGCGAACTACGGTCGCACCACGAGATGTACGCCTTCAACGGCGCTAGGAGTGCGTTAAGCTGTCGGCACACCGACCGTGTATTTGAACCTCGAGTGTTGAGCGTGCCGAGTTTCTGACGTCATAGCGTGGAAACCGAGGCCCACGAGAAAGACAGGCCGGGGCGCGTATGTCACGAAGGTAATCCTGAACTCGCTCGCTCGCTCAGTTCAGCAGACAAAATGCGTTTCTAAACCTGCTAACTCGCAGCTCGGTGTGTAAGTACTAAAGAGAATTGCATCTTCCACTGGAATCAGCTATTATGAAGTCTTACTGATTAACAGCAAAATTTAATATCAATACTCGATATAAATGGTATAACGGCTTGTTATAGCATTTAGTCTCTTCTGCTTAACAGTACTCATTACAAGCTGGAAGTGGTGCCTTATGCAACTGATAATCATTTCAACATTACGCGATTTCATTGTACGCCAGTACAGCGGTAACAAATTATAAGCAGGTCCATGTTCTTCCCGTCAGTCCGCAGCTCGTGCTCGTGTGGTAGCGTTCTCGCCTCCCGCGCCCGGGTTCCCGGGTTCGATTCCCGGCGGGGTCAGGGATTTTCTCTGCCTCGTGATGACTGGGTGTTGTGTGATGTCCTTAGGTTAGTTAGGTTTAAGCAGTTCTAAGTTCTAGGGGACTGATGACCTTAGATGTTAAGTCCCATAGTGCTCACAAGGGAACCTCCCCATCGCACCCCCCTCAGATTTAGTTATAAGTTGGCACAGGGATAGGCCTTGAAAAACTGAACACGGATCAATCGAGAAAACAGGAAGAAGTTGCGTGGAACTATGAAAAAAATAAGCAAAACATACAAACTGAGTAGTCCATGCGCAAGGAAGGCAACATCAAGGAACGTGTGAGCTTCCGAGCGCCGTGGTCCCGTGGTTAGCGTGAGCAGCTGCGGAACGAGAGGTCTTTGGTTCAAATCATCTCTCGAGTGAAAAGTTTAATTTTTTATTTTCAGACAATTATCAAAGTTCAGGCACTCACACATAATCAACTTCGCTCTCCAAAATTCCAGAACATGTTCATATTTGCTTGGACATATGCAGGATTTGACGGTCTACACACGGAAATATTTGCAAACGTAAAAAACATATGTTTTGACAGAGCACAGGGAAACCTGTGCGACTGTGAAACTGTTGCATTCATTTGTTGCAGTTTATGTGACAAACTCTTATGTTTTCATCACTTTTTTGGGAGTGATTATCACATCCACGAGAAAACCTAAATCGGGCAAAGTAGAAGAATCTTTTTACCCATTCGCCAAGTGTGCAAGTTAGATGGGTCGACAACATATTCCTGTCATGTGACGCACATGCCGTCACCAGTGTCGTATAGAATATATCAGACGTGTTTTCCTGTGGAGGAATTGGTTGACCTATGACCTTGCGATCAAATGTTTTCGGTTCCTATTGGAGAGGCACTTCCTTTCGTCTACTAATCGCACGGTTTTGCGGTGCGGTCGCAAAACACAGACACTAAACTTATTACAGTGAACAGAGACTTCAATGAATGAACGGACAGATCGTAACTTTGCGAAAATGGGAAGACTCGAACCAAGGACCTGACACTCCACAGCTGCTCTCTCTAACCACGGGACCACGGCGCTCCACAGCTCACATTGTCCTTCATGTTGCCTATCTTGCACATGGACAACTCAGTTTGTATATTTTGCTTATTTTTTCATAGTTCCACACAACTTCTTCCTGTTTTCTCGATCGATCTGTGTTCAGTTTTTCAAGGCCTATCCTTGTGCCAACTTATAACAAAATCTGAGGGGGGTGCGATGGGGAGGTTCCCTTGTCAGAGCCACTTCCCACCATTATAGGACTAATAACAGTAAGATTCCATAATAGCGGATTCCAGCAGAAGATTCAGTTTTCGGTTGTACGGACACGCCTAGTTACGAGTTAACAGGTGTAGAAACGTAGTTTGTCTGCTGATTTGAGCGAGCGAGCGCAGGACTACCTTCGTGACGCACGCGCCGCGGCCTGTCTTTCTCGTAGGCCTCGGTGGAAACAGCAGACTGCGGAGTCTTTCCGAATGTTCAGCGGAATATCTAGCATGACAGACATTCTGTACGTGTGTTTGAGCGTTGACTAGTTGGAGGGAAGAACGACAACTACGTCACATGCACCCCATCCGAGGCCCACGAGAAAGACAGGGCTTGCAACGTCACACTAGTCGGCTTGTCCGCCACACATCGCGAACATTCGGCTCCGTGCACCGCCCACGGGAAATATGTAATTGAAAAGGTACAGGCTAATGGTCTTAGCTTTGTCGTGTACTGTGGAGAGCTTGCATGCATTTAAATGCGCAGTCAGTAATTGTTAAACTCGTCTGAAATAGTTACTCGCTCCCCGCCAGAGTCGACTATTGGCAGTCGTAAAAACCTGCAGTGTCACGTGCTTACGTGCTGTGACGTCCGCGCAAGGGCGTGTCTTTCTCGTGGGCCTCGCATTCCATGCTTTTCAGCACAGGGTCGCAGAAGCTCCATATTGCCTTTCATTTGAAGCTCATATCTATACATGGTGATTCACGAGGATATGCAAATATTTTAATATGTTATTCTGCAAGTAAAACTAAAGAAAAAAGTTCATATAAACATAGGTCGGCAAATGTTTAGTTACGGAGTTACGCCTAATAAAAGATTTTGCCTTAAATTTAGCGATTTCGCTAATATGAAGCCACCGCACAATTGTACGAGGATAAAGTAAAGCACAATTTCCATTTATTTTGCTGTTATTGATCTGGTGAATCTAATAAAACATGTCCCACACGTGTATCTGCAGTAGTTTTCCATGAACATTCGGAGAAGCAAAGACATAATTTCGTAAAATTTTTAATTTATTAACTACTTGTCCCGATTTGTTTTTTTAAATTCCAGACATTTGCACGAAGTTTTCAGCATAAGTTGTAGAGAATTTAATTTTAGGAAAATTATGGTAAAAGTGTTAACTGAATCTGTATGAATGTGTCAGATAGTGTGCTTTTATTAATACCATAACACACTTGAATTCATGTTAAACTATTGCAGATACACGTCTGGGACATAAGTTGTTACATTCACCAGACCAATAACAACAGATAAATGGAAATAGTGCTTTACTTTAACTTCTTCCAGTTTTGCGATGGCTTCATATTAGCGAAGTTGCTAAATTTCGCGCAAAATCTTTTATTAGCCGTAACTAAACATTTGCGGCCGTATGTTTATATGAAATTTTTTCCTTAGTTTTACTTGTACGATAACATATTAAAATATTTGCATATCTCCATAAATCATCCTGTATGTGTTGTTTCTAAGCATCAACAAATTGGGGATCTCTCGAAAACCCATGTTAATTGTATCATTTGTTATAATAAAATGACGGGAAACATCTTATTGGTGGTTGAAGAATTGAGAACTTTTAACATTGCAGCGCGTCAGCAATCGTGAATAATTTAATGATTATAAAGAATTCGCCTCGATTGCAAATAGAAACCGGATGTTGACCTAGGTTTCGGCGGGGATAACCACGCCTTCTTCGGAACACACTAAAACTACAAACTGCCTAAAGAGGCATAGTCCAACACTAATACAGAACATTTTATGCGAGTCTTTTGCCCTTTTTGGCGTTCTGCATTAATGTTGGACCATGCCTCTGTAGGCAGTTTGTAGTTTTAGTGTGTTCCGTAGAAGGCGTGGTTATCCGCTGCGAAACCTAGGTCAGCATCCGGTTTCTATTTGCAATCGAGGCGGATTCTTTATAATCACGGTTAAAGAATTATTGTAACTTGCGTATTACGGAAGTACGTCGTTTCAAGACAACGATACACCGAAGATTCATAAGAAATGCAATGTTCTTGGTACAATTTGTTATAATTAAATGTCAGTTAACAACATATCTATGGTGAAAGATGGCCGGAGACAATAAGTTGTCAAGTCTGGTCGCATAACACACATCGTTGGTATAGCACAGTAATTACAGTCGCAGAATCGTAAGGTATCAGGTGATTGTAACGAATATTATGATGGTTTAGTATTTCCTATTAAAATTAACAGCAGTTTAAACGCATGTTTCCCCACACAGGCGATACCAGGTGTAACGAATGTTAGGGTCAGTGATAAAATTCAGTCTCACAGTATATTCGTATTTGATCCCCGTAAGCTACACAATGGAATACAGTAAATGAAACTCCCATCTTAAAGACGTGCTAGGATTAATAAACACGGTAAACTTTACCTAGAAATGAGCAACTTGCTTAACTCTCGTCTTCTTAAATGTCCCGTACCCGTTGTCCCGCTTGGTTCCTTCTACGTCGGTCGCGGGCAAGCTTGTGGCATTAACAATGCATAATAATGTGACAAGTGGGGAGGTTTAAATGCTGAGCACAATAAGAACTGCAAAATGTTAGGATGCCAACTAATTTTGCTTTATTTCATTAGTCGCAAAAGTGGTAAAACGATTTCCAGAGTCAGTCTATCGTTAATATTCATAACAAGATTCCCGGTCATTAATCATTAGTTCCCGAGCACCGCAAAGGTCACAGAAATGCTCCACGGTATCTTCGATTCAATATGAGATCGCACAAATACGTTTCCCGAGGAAAATTAAAAAAATAATTCCGTCTTTAAACGGAGTTGCACTTCACACACTAGTTCGCGTGTTGCCACCTCAAAAACCGATCGTAGACTGTCTTGGGGTAAAATAACATTGCCAAGTCTACGTCATCCGAGACAGTTTTCCCACAAACTGTTCCGTCTTGACATGAGATCAGGTTTTATACACGGACTAATGAGTTACCTCTTCAGGACCGATCGTAGACTACTAGTGAGCTATCGTAGCTTGTTTCTTAGAGCGCACTCGTGATTGATCCATCGTTTCCATGAATAAGCACTGAAAGTAATTAAAATTTTGTTACTATTATTTCCTGATGAATTGAGTGCTGTTGAAGTTATTATTAGCAAGTTATCAGTGCAAATAACACCATCAGCAGGATTTACGCTGTTTATTTATTTTGGAACAGCAAATGTAAGTAACAAAAGGTTCGCATCTTGGCGCTCAGCGTGGTAGGTGAATGCTCACTGTCTCTCCTCCATTACGAAACAGCTCTTGTTCACCAGGTCGTTCTCACGATATGTGACCATCTAAAGCATCGTTCTATGAGTCCGCTTTTTAACCCTACCGACTCGTTAGCCTCCCGTAACAAAAGTTTCGTATACCGTTCATAGCAACAAAATGCAATAAACATGAGCAGGGCTGTGACATAAACGCCACATGACGTGTTTCGTTTCTTTGCTAGGCTTCCTTTCTTTCTTGGTTAATAAAAGTATATTCTATGTTTGTTGTTATACAGGTGCGCTATTTCTGAGGAGTGAGTTTGTTCTATTGACTTAATCTGCAAAATGGCTCTGAGCACTATGGGACTCAACTGCTGTGGTCATAAGTCCCCTAGAACTTAGAACTACTTAAAGCTAACTAACCTAAGGACATCACACACATCCATGCCCGAGGCAGGATTCGAACCTGCGACCATAGCGGTCGTGCGGTTCCAGACTGAAGCGCCTTTAACCGCGCGGCCACTCCGGCTGGCGACTTAATCTGCAAGAATACTTGCACTACTTGCAGTAAGATATTTTGCACTTTCTTGTTTTAAGTTTAGCATTTCACATGGCGTGAAGATTATGCTGCTGCCTAGGAACAGTGATCAAGTTTGAATGACCTTAGGATTTTACTATAAAGCGAGAATGATGAAATAATTCTTATCTTATGTGGGGAACTATTGTACATTTGTATCACACTATTGTCCACCCCGATAGCTCAGTGGCGCTGGCACGGTAGCTCAGCGTGTTCGGTCAGAGCGCTTACCTACCCTCTGTAATAAAAAACTGAGTGACCAAATCAACGAACAACCTGCACGAGTGTCAACGGACGTCCGCCACGAACACATTAAACGAACAATGTAGGACAAAATGAGGTAAAAAAAGTGGTCAGCGTGACTGATTGCCGTCCTACGGGCCCGGCATCGATTCCCACCTGGTTCGGAGATTTTCTCCGCTCAGGGAGTGGGTGTTGTTTTGTCTTCATCATCATTTCATCCCCATCCGGCGCGCAGGTCGCCCAATGTGGCGTCGAATGTAATAAGACCTACACCAAGGCGGCCGGACCTGCTCCGCAAGGGGCCTCCCGGCCAATGACGCCAAACGCTCATTCCATTTCCATTGCACTATTTGTAATGGAACTTTATCTAGCCGATGTCGTTATTGACTAGATATGGTACGTTCCTTTTTGCCTTATGACATGTCCTTGGATACTGAAGTTTTCGTTTATGTACATTACAGATTCAACAACATGACTAACATGCAGACAAGGGAGTAAATGTGCGTTTTAATGGACCTAACGTAGGAATTTTATGGCCGTCCATTTCGTAAACAGTGTGATGTGCGAGTCAGATACGACCAACAACTGCCGCTGGAATGCGTTGAGCTCGCGAATACCACACTGAGAACTAGGACCGTTGATATTTTTAAAATATCGGTAATCCGATATATCGATATTTAAAAAATATCATTGTAGGCACCCAACACATTGAAAAATGATCGATATATCGAAATATCGACGGAGAAAATACCGACGTGCCGGTCTACAAAACTATTCACTGCACATTGTAAATATACTGCCGGTTTTAGATCTGTGTAAATAAGTATTGATTTATTTTTAGACATTCTGTACATCAACAAGCTAGCTGCCTGCTTATACCCCTTACAACAAGAATTGAAAGGAAAACGATGTACGTTGATGCTTGGCGATAACCACTTTGCTAATAATGGTAGCTGCATGTGAGAGGCAAAATAAAATGTTTCCGATGGGTCCGTCGTTCGGTTCCGTCACATAGCGCATGTTTATGGAACGCTTCATGGCGACTCCCCTGTCTTTTCATTTCTGCAAACGCCAGTGACGTAGCAGTTACAGTGTTAAAATTGCGTGGCGAACTTAAAAGCTTCTGTTGGTAGCGCTGAGCGTCGATTACGTCAGCATATGCCCTCAGACGTCTCCACCCACCCCGAAAACCAACTTCGTCATTTAGATTATGATCGTATTTTTCAGCAACTATTTTTGTAGAATGCCGATTACAAGAAATAGCACACAAGTTGTGTTAAAAACCATTTTTTAACACAACTGGTGTGCTATTTCTCCACATCGGAAATCTTGTTATTCCATTCACACCGCCACGCTCCAGTGCAATCGGTCTCTTTTACGCCACCTATACTACACAGTCAAAAGAAGGACTGGAAGCGATGGGAGCTCAAAAAGTTCTAAGACTCCTTCACACAGTGAAAGCAAAATTATGTTCTACTACGATTTCATATACTTACCGAAATAGCGAAAAAAATGTAATATAAAATAAAAATATCGGCACTCGATATTGCCATATCGATATCGATACATCGGGTAAAGTATATCGCCAACATAATAGATATTTCCTTTGAAAAATGTCTGTGTATCGATACATCGAAATTTTATCAACAGCCCTACTGAGAACGCGTACCGTACGCACGAGCCGCACGTTTCTGAGCGTTCAGCAGCACGTTGAATAGGGCACGCTCAGCGTTGACGTCCGGAACCACGGTCCGTGTGGCGGTGGTTTTAAGCCTGCAGTACACCGGAGCGAACACAAGCGCATGAGCATCAGCTAACCCTAATTGTCTCTGGTGTAAACGGTAGGCCAGCTCGAGCGAGCTGCATTCGGTCGTCTTCGGTTCGAATTCGCTAGTGCTCGCTCGTAGTCGGTTCTTTAGCGAACAACCAAAGGAAGTTCAAAAATGGTTCAAATGGCTCTGAGCACTATGGGACTTAACTTCTGAGATCATCAGTCCCCTTGAACTTAGAACTACTTCAACCTAACTAACCTAAGGACATCACACACATCCATGCCCGAGGCAGGAATCGAACGTGCGACCGTAGCAGCAGCGAGGTAATCCATTACATACGTTAACATTTCTACACATCTTTGATGCACTAATGCGCGCAGCTATCCTGATAGATGAGATTTTCTGCGATAAATGAAATGGTTTACCAGGAATTACGTGATCTGCACTGTAACAAGCTAGGGGGTGGTTACGAATAAAGTACAGCTACTTACTGAGTTCCAGTGTGAGGTGTAATTATTGTATTGCAGTGAAACGTGGTAGATATGTTAATGCGTTAACGCAGAACCGACGTATGTAGGTATGTAGGAAAGAAGCTAGTTCCAATTTTGGCCAGCAGATGTAAATCTGGCGCTGTACAGCATCTCGTCCATGTCTCTGGTGCTCTATTGACAAACTGTGTAAGCAGCGGTAAAAAATAAAATGTCACGAATTGCGCGGCCCCTCCCGCCTAAGGTTCGAGTCCTCCCGCGGGTATGGGTGTGTGTGTTGTTCTTAGCGTAAGTTATTTTAAGTAGTGTGTAAGTCTAGGGACCGATGACCTCAGCAGTTTGGTCCCTTAGGAATTCACACACGTTTGAACATTTGATCACTTGTTTGACCTTTTGTGCCAACGTCCTTTTCCTAATCCATTACGCAAAGAAACATTTCCATACATTTGTACATTCACAGAGGAAGAGGGGGAGTAGGAGGAGGAGATTACAGTTAAACGTACCGTCGACAACGATGTCACTCGAGACGAAGCACAAGTTCGAATTAGGGGTGAATGGAGAAGCCCTTTCGAAGGAACCATCCCGGCGTTTGTCTTAAGCAATTTAGGGGAAATCACGGAAAACCTAAATCAGGATGGCCAGACGCGGATTTGAACTGTCGTCCTCCCGAATACGAGTCCATTGTGCTAACCGCTGCTCTACACTGCTCCGTTTTCTATACATCTTTCGTGCATTGACAGCGCCAGATTTGCACCTGGTGCCCAAAATTGGAACTATTTTTTTTTCAGTATAAATGAGTTCCGCGCCGGCCGCTTTGGCCGAGCGGTTCTAGGCGCTTCAGTCCCGAAACGCGCTGCTGCTACGGTAGCAGATTCGAATCCTGCCTCGAGCATGGATGTCTGTGATGTCTTTACGTTAGTTAGGTTTAAGTCGTTCTAAGTCTAGGGGACTGATGACCTCACATGTTGAATCCCATAGTGCTTAGAGCCATTTGAACCATTTTTTTGAAATCGGTTCCGCGTTAATGCGCTAGAATATCTACCAAGTTTCGTACGATAATAACAGTCCACAATGGACCTTTATGAGTAGCTACACTTTAATTCTAACTACCCAGTATATAGCACATTTTATCAGATAGCCTAAGCGACAGGTCGTATGCATATTTCACGTTTCTCTAATCGTATTTTATTGACATTATCTTCCTTATATGCACTTTAGAAAAATCCTTGAAGTAATTCTTCAATTTCTCCAGGCGTATTTTATGACGAAATAAATCTCGGGTGAACAGCCTGGTATGAGTGTGCATAGGACAATATTTCGGCAATCGACCATGTACATCAGCGCACCTGATGATGGCAACGTGGTCGATTGCCTAAATATTGTCCTATGCACACTCATACCAGGCTGTTCACCCGAGATTTATTTCGTCATCCTTGTAGTACTTCGCATATTCCGCTGCACACACCAGAAACTGTCTCAGACATAGCCGTTACTCAAATGCGAAACAATTACTAACGTAATTGTCTCCAGTTGCTAAAAACGAGAATATAAATGCTAGCCCTTCATCTGGTTAAGTACTTACTAATTTGCAATGACAAGCCAGCGAAAACAGTCAACCGACATATGTGCAATATTTTGGACTAATGCTAGGGAAAGCTGGATCTACAATTTAGTGTCAAGCGCAGTACCTCCACCGTTTTCTGGTTTATCTACAAACTGGGACACTTACATTATTCCTTTCCTACGCTGTCGCGCTTACTTCGTCAAAAAAAGTACGCTCGTCAGGCAAAATGGTCAGTATTCAGGGATATGGCAGAAACGATCATTCTAACCGAAAAATTTTAGTTAACATGGGCTCTAAAATGCATACCTTAAGACCTATGAGTACTTCATCTTCCCTATTGTGAAAGTCATCTCTTCTACTGAACAAACGCTCATAGCTATTAAGATATGCCCTTTAGAGACCATGTTTCCTGGACTTTTCTTGCTTTGAATGATCGTTCCTGTCACATTTCTGAATACTGACCATTCCTCGTGGGATACGCCGTGTGTCGATTATTAGCGACAAAAATCAATAACGCAACGTTTGTAGGCTACGTTCCTTATTCCATGTTCTTTTCTGTTACCTCTAGTGTAAACGCTTGTTCACAGATACAAGCGAAGTGTAGTGAACACTAGAGAATTGTCAGGGAATGCGCGTTCTATTGTGTTTGCTTCCATTCCGTCTGGAGTAATAGGTGATTAAGAGGTAAGCGCAAGCGCAACACCAGTAGCTTTAAAGTCCTAGCAGGAAACATCTGTAGCCTCATTGATAGCGTAGTATTTATTGTAATTTTCCGTGACGGTTCAAACAAGTTTTTCCCAGAAAATTGAGGTCGATATTGCCTTGTAACTTCAAGATGATCTACTGTGCAAGGTTCGCACAGCAGGCGGCACTGCGGCAGGTGGTCCGCATCTCACACTTCGGCACACTCACACAGAACATCTGCTTCATCCGGCGGGAGGGGAGCCACCATTGGTGCACGTTGGTCTTGCAGCACTGCACTCCAACACAAACAGGCTAGGCGAGCTCTTCTCTTGGGATGAGGTCGGGGTTCTCTAGTTCCCCCCTCCATCATGCTTCTCATTTGCACCTAAGAGGACCTACGTGTTTTTTCCTTTTTTTTATGAAGCTGTTTCCGGATCATAAGCGTCAGCTGGCTATGATTCGTGCGTTGAGTGGTGAGGGGAGGGTCCATTTCCGACTTCATCCTCTCCACATGACGTACGTTCTGGCGCACAGGAGGTAGTTCAACGCCAATGAGTAGAGTGTCTGCGCTGGTGTTGGCTTCCAGTTGCAGTCCACACTGATTCGTTCACTGAGATGTCCAGCTTCTTCTCGTATGCAGGCGGGCTCCACCCAAGAGCACATTGGGCAATGAGTAACGAAATAACAGCTCCTTGCAGCTGATTGCTACCAGTAAAAGCGCTTCAGAAGTGTCTGGAGAAGAAGCTCTGTGCTGGAAAAATCTCTCCATAGCCAGTCTAGCATATCCCACAGAAATAATGCGGCTGGTAACGGTTTAGCCAAACCGTGCTGGGAGTTGACTCTTCAGTGAAACATCTACTCAGCAGGAAAGCGTATATTGAAATGACTCATACTGACTGATTTACAAGTGCAGAAGTGGTGTATAGAAACCGCTAAAGACATGCCATAGAAACAGTATACGTGCATAGCTCTGCTCGCAGGTATAGTGGGATGTCCACGTATAACTGTAATTTATGTGTTTTTGGTGTTATAGCTCGGGTTGGCTGAGCCCTCGCTGTAGTGGCGAAGCTCCCTTAAGCTTTGAGCCCGAAAAGCTGTTGTTCGTTCACGTGTCGCGTAGTTCGAGCTATCAATTATTGAACACCAGAACTTTTACGATCCTTTTTCGTAGGTACTCCTGGGCGAATGACCCTCTTTTTGCTGCTTTACATTATGTTAGAATTTAGAATCAGACGTAATGCATCATCAATATCTAGATAATTGTTGACGATTCTCTTACCATGAATGCCTCCTAATGTTGCCAGAATCCTTGTTATGCTATTTATTTTGATAAGTTTTTAGCAGCTTCAACAATTCTGTGTTTTATTTTTGCTAAGTCTACTTTTACTTTAGTCTCGCCACTACCAAACCGATAACATCACACACACACACACACACACACACACACACACACACACACACGCACACACACACACACACACACACACACACACACACACACGAGTTCCCGCCCGTGCGTGCATCACACACACAAACAAAAACGCTTAAAAACAGGATACAAAAATATTATTTAGGTTAAGTTTCTCGCTATTTTCCTAAAATATGACATGCTTAGTGGATTATATTCAGTTGTAATTATTTATATTCTTAGTCATATTTACCACATGTGAACGTTACTATATGCCTGTTATTTAAATAAAGCCAGTATGTTTCCTTTAATTATACTGAGAGCTCATGAAATTTTCAGAAGAAAGGTCAATTCCTTTTAGTACAGGCCTACAGTTTTCAAAGAGCAAAATACGTATAGCAGTTAAATTTTAAATGAAGGGAGCTGGCTGGGGAATGAAAAGCTACTGAGACCACAAAATAAAGTATACTAGAACAGTAATTTAGTACCAGAAAAAATGAAATCTGTTACAATAGCAAAATACACTATTAAATACAATCCTCAAAATGTGTGGGAGTAAGATGATATTTAAACATAACAACAAAAATCGCCCCACGATGGTGGGCCAAAATGAATCTTTCGAAATAATTCCAGTACTCCATGACGAAGCCAAAATGGTTTAAAGTATTAAGCAGTTGCAGTAAAAGTGGTTAACAGATAAAATTAGAGCTAAAGTTCAAGCAAATAATTATTCTTAGCAACTCCACGAATGTCGAAGACGCACACTATACTTCGTCGAGAGTCACCCCACAGCAACAGACTGCTGTACTTCTTCGAATACAGTCACGAGTCTAATGGATAAAGTAACACTTCCACATCTGACGACTTCCTCACGTTGATGAAATATTAAGTTCAGTTTTACAGGAAACGCTCAGTTCGCACTGCACATACAGTCAGATATTTTTAAAGAAGTTATTTGATTAGAATGTGGCAATGAAAAGCCATTTTAAAGACTTTCCCTTTCTCAACAAACACTGAAAATTGTTTATTAGATTGTCAACTTTCAAAAGTATTCTTTTTTCTTTTTCTGTGAACTCTCAGTTTGGTATAGTATTGCAAACATCAGTACCAAGTGATCGATTTTCTGAAAGTATCACAGTCTTTGCGTATTGAAATAGAGGCCTGTATGCCAAAAGGTAATTTGGAGGTTAGAGGTGTGGGCCATTAATAGGCCTGCGGAGCCACAGGATCTCTGCGTAGTTCCTGTCTGTCCTGCTGGTGTTCTTTCATGTGTTCCTGCTATGGGCGACTGGTGTAGTAGCTTGCTTTGAGATTACTTTACAATGGCCATTCTCATGCCGTAAGTTGAAAAAGTATGGTGAGGCTACGGTGTGAATTTTGCAGCTTGGCGTGATTTTTTGCTCGCAACATTTTCAGAAATTTAATGCACCTATACTCGTGTTCAAACTCAGCATCTGTTGTTCAGTGAGACAGCTTTCGATACAGTATCGGGTTTTCATCAATTCATCCGCATAGTCGGTCCGTTTCTTACATTTCAGTCTTGTTTAGTTTGAAGCTTTGGGCATTTTATAATGTATCTGGAATTTTTCTTTGTGCAATTCTTTCGTATGTGGTGGTCCTGTATACTACACATCCACGTGTGGGCAATTGTAATGTTTCTTGTGTCAGTGAGTGTGGGTTGAGTCACAGCAATCATGCATTTATCTGAAACTCCAACAATTTATTTTGCTTTCCATGTTACTGATGAATTTATACTCTGTCCTCAGTAGGAATATTAGTCAATGCGAGGGAAAAATGCACTCAGCATCAACTTTTTTTTTTCAGAACTCCAATAACCTGAAACCTATTACAGTTCTTTGCATGCTTAAAAGCTTGGAAGATAAGAGTGACAGTGTATGGTGCTGGTCATATTATGTTCAACGTGGTTGTTTTACATATTTATATTTAAGGTTTTGTCTAAAAAGGCGTTACGTTATCAGAAGAAGCTATACGTGCTCACTGCGCATGATTTACCTATAAGGGGGATCATTTACACGTTCTTCGAGTCAGATTATGAAATTGCTAGAAGCAACATGTTTTTGAACATGTTTTTGAAATATAGACAGAGTTGCAAATAATGTCTTGGGTCAAAACTTTATGTGAAAAGCAGCACACCTGAAGGCATATTTTCATGCACAAAGAACAAAATGTAAAGAGAATAAGTGACTTACTACAGGATGGCAACATGAAAGCAATTACGAGTATTAAGTTCTGTCTTCTGGATCACGAGATCGAATACGGTGTGCCGAGTTTCGCAGTTTGTGGATTTTAGCTAATTTCTACAGAAGACTTCTACCTTCTAAAATTCTCTTGTCTAGTGGTGGCGTCTTTGACTAGTAATAAAACGTCCTGGGTCCCGGGTTCGAGCCCAGCCAGTGCTACGTCAGCAATGACGGCCGAAAACTCCCGGTATAAAGAGTCACCCTCGTTCTGCCAACGGCTTTGTCAAAGAGGGTGGAGGAGCCGACGTAACTTCAGGGCAAGCAATTGCCCGTGGGTGGGAAACTACCCCTAAAAGGCGGAAGAATCAGCAGTCATCAACGGCACGAGGATGCGGAAGGCAGTGGAAACCACTGCATTTAACTCACACAATGTGACCTGTAGCTCCCCATTGGCAAGAGATTAATGATCAGTCCCCCCATTCGGATCTCCGGTGGGTGACTGTCAAGAGGAGGTAACCATGGGAAAAACATTCAATAATCAAAGTGAGGGTAATATACACGAGTCGGAGTGTGGAATGTCAGAAGTTTGAATGAAACAGGGAAGCTAGAAAATCTGTAAAGGGCTGAGTCTGAATACAGGGGGAGGAGGGTGTCAGTGAAGTGAAAGGATATCTAGTCATATTAACGTAGGGTAGTATTAACAGCAGCAGAAAATGGTATAATGGGAGTAGGATTCGTTATGAATAGGAAGTTAGTTCAGAGAGTGAGTTACTGTGAACAGTTCAGTGATGCGGTTGTTCTCATCAGAGTCGACAGCCAATCAACGTCAACAACAATAGTTTAGGTGAATATGCTGACGTCACAAGCAGAAGAAGAAGAGACAGAGAACTGTATCAGGACATTGAGACAGTAATACAATATTTAAAGAAGATGATAATCTAAAAATCATGGGAGATTGTAAAGCGAAAGTAGGAAAAGGAAAAGAAAAAAAAAGTTTAGAAAGGAGTATGAAATTAAATGTAGGAATGAGAGAAAAGAAAGACTAATTGAATTCTGCAGTAAATTTCATATATTAATAGCAAATACACTCTTCAGAAATTACAAGAGTAGGAGATATACTTGGAAAAGGCTAGAAGGTACGGCAAGATTCCGACCAGATTTCATCATGATCAGAGACTCCGAAATCAGATTTGGATTGCAAGGCGCAGACTCCGATCACAATTTAGTAATAATGAAGAGCAGGCTGTAGTTTAAGAGACTCGTCTAGAAGAACGAATATGCATAGGAGTGGAATACTGAAGTATTGAAGAATGCAGAGGTGCGTTTGAAGTTCCCTAAGGCTGCTGTTACTGCGATAAGCAATACCGCAGTATGCAGTTCGGTTGAAGAGGAATGGATATCTCCGATAAGAGCAATGACAGAAGCTGGACAGACATAGATACAGGGAGGATAACTGCAAAGACACATTGGGTAACAAAGAAGGAAATTCAAAATTGTTCAAGTAAATTCGGAAGTACAGAAATATAAGTCACTTAGGAGTAAAATAAATAGGATGTTGTGGCGTGATTGAGGAAGAATTGGGAGTCAATGTGGACGACACAGGGGATCCAGTATTGGAGTCGGAGTCAAATAGAGCTGTGGAAGTCTAGCGATCAGATAAGGTTAAAGGGGTAAATAACATTCTTTCATAATTACTGAAATCATTGGGAGAAGTGGCAACCTAGCGACTGTTCAAGTTGGTTTATATGAAGGGCGATCAAAAAGTTTCCATCTGAATGTGATGTTGCAGCGTATACTCAACGTAGCGCGACTCAATTGCGGGTATATAAGCACCGACATTTAGGCGAGGGATTAGTCCCGCATTCACGTCTTTCCGACGTTCGTGCGGCAATGTGGAAACGTGAATCACGGCGACGTTATCAGCAAATGCTTCCAAACAGGATCAAGGTGCTGTTTTTTTTTTCTTCGCTGCGGAAGGACAAACACCGACAAGCATCCATCGCAGAATGAAGAATGTGCGTCTGTCGAAAATCACAGTTGTGGAATGGTGCGCCAAGTACCGTGCTAGTCGCGAATGCCATAAAACGTCGGTCGATCTGGGAGACCAAACTCAAGTGGGAGAAACTCGAACAACCGTCGTAGAGTCCTGGTATCTCCACATGCAATTATCACGCTTTCGTTCCCTTAAAAAAGGCCTTTAAGGGCCGACAAGTCCTGTCTGACGAGTGTTTGCAGCAGGCAGCTATGGACTTCTTCACACAGCAGGACGCACTGTTGTACCTGTCTTCAATATGGTGGGACGGTGGAAAGACTGCCTCAATACTCACGGCGATTTTACCAGATTGGCATACCGATTCAGGATTGTACGGCCTCGAAAGGCAACTTTTTAATCGCCACCATAAAATCAATGAGTCTTGGGATAAATGACCAGACTTTGGAAAATTATCATCTACACAATCCCGAATAGCAAGGGCAGATAAATGCGAGAACTCGCAGAATCAGGTTAACGGCTCATGCACCCAAGTTGCTGATAAAGAGAATCAAAGCGTTTGAGACGTGGTGCTACAGAAAGGTTTCGAAAATTAGATGGACTGAAGAGGTAAGGAATGAGGAGGTTCTCAGCAGAACTGGAGAAGAAAGCTGCATATGGAGACCGTTGACGAGAAGAAGGGACAGGATGATACGAGATGTGTTAAGACATCAGGGAATTTCTTCTCTGGTGAAGAGCGAGGTTTAGAGGGTAAAACCTCTAGGGGAAGACAGAGTTAAAATCGAACAAATAAACGAGGACCTCTTGTGTAGGTGCTACTCTGAAATGAAGAGATTGCCACAGGAGAGGAGTTCGTGGCAGGCCCGCAACAAACCAGATGGACGATTCGGAGAAAAAAAAAGAAAGGTAGACGTGCACAAAGCGGTTTGTGGTATTCTAAGTAAGCGAAACACGGTGCACTTTTCCCATTTATCCTGTGGGCTATCTTATAAACCAGGACATCTTTCGCACAAATAGCTGCAACATGCCTGGAGGTAAAAAAAAAAAAAAAATACAACATACCTTGATGTTGCAATGGTAAGACACTCGACTTGGGAACGGCGGCGATTCAAACTGCCGTGCTCCCATCGTACTTTAGGTTTTCCGAGGCCTCCCTAAATCCTTAAGGCAAATGTCGTGATCGTTCCTTTTAAAAGTTCTCGGCTAATTTCTTTCCCCATTGTTTCCCAAGTGTGAGCTTGTTCTCCGTCTCTAATGACCTCGTTGTCACCAGGGTACTAAGCCATAATCTAACCTCGCTTTTGAAATGCAAATTTGGGCTCCATCTCTAATGGCCTCGTTATTGATGTAAAGTTAAAATCCAGTCTTGCTTTCTTTGGTACTATGAAGAACTGACAACAATTACACAGAGATCTGTTAGATCTTTATAACATTTTGAAGTGGGGCAAAGATTGTTAAATCGCTTAAAATGTTCAGAAATGTAAAATTTTACGATTCACATAATGCAAAACGGTAGTATAAGTAAACTGAACTGGAAGGAACCATTAATACTTGGTACAGTGTGAAATATTCTCTGCTATGCACTTTATATTAGTTCGTCGATTATACACCGTCAGTTACAAAATTTTACACGATGGATTAATTAGAAATAGATATATAGATATAAATAATAAGAAAGAATGTTCATACAACCGTGTGCAACTATCAGAAAAGTGCTTCTCTGAGAAGCTGTTCAACTCGCGAGTGACATCTCTTAAATGTCGGTTATTTCGTCAAAGCGATGACTCTTCATGCGAATTTCCGCATTTTGTCGTAGGTTCGCACTGATAACACCGTGTCTCGTAACCCGTGAGAATTGTCCAAATTCGCATTTTAATCAAGTCGCAGCAGGGGTCCTAGTGTCGCTGTTTTCGTTTAGGAGTCAAGGTGTCCGAGAGGAGCTTTGCACACACTTTTCCTTTCGTCAAAATATTCTGGTAGATCTCTTGAACACTTGATTTAGAGATGTTTCTGCATTGCTATTTGTAACTCAACAACGTTGATAAACTATGCCACTACTTAACAGTGCTTGCTGGCACAACTGTCTGGTTACCTCGGCGAAGCTTAGTAGACGTCATGCGACTTCTCTCATCCGCGTGATGCTGGGACATGAGTGTTGCCACGGCCACCATTGCTTCTGGACACTGTGGTCAGGACACAACTGCTGTGGCGGATATGAACCACGTCTTATTGGCGTGTATCAAGTATTCGGTCGGACAGGTAGGCTTGTACAAAAAAAACTGGCTGCGAGAGGCTACCCCCTCCATGCAAGTGTGGCTGCTTTACTTCGCCTGTTCGATACAAATACGTATTATATCCTCGTGAACTATTTAGAAGAGGCCCATATCCAATTTTGACCTGTAAGTTGTGTGTATCTTTTCCTACCATGGAACCAACCCTGTTCGAAAACTGGGACGTCTGTTTATGTTTTTACTTTGCATTAAGAACTTATCTTTGTAAAAGGCCCCGCTGTCCCGCTTTCAATTCTAAGTTGCCGCGGATGTCACTCTGCTCTGGAACTGGCCCGGTTCGAAACCTGAGTCGTAATTTTGTGTGTGTCTGTATCTATCACTGCCAGAGTTAAGTGGAGAAGAGCCTCAGGTAGAACGAGGAACAGGAAATGTGCAGCACACTTCAACCGAGGCCAAGAATCCTAGGAATGTACAAAGTGTTAAGAAGAAGAAAGTGCTGCTGCTAGGTAGTAGCCATGGGCGAGGTGTAGGCCCTCAGTTACAGGAAAGCTTAGGAGCAGCATACCAGACCACCAGTATCTTCAAGCCAAATGCAGGGCTAAGTCATGTGATAGAGGACCATGTAGTGATAGTGGGTGGGGTGGGAAACAGGATAGTTTCCCTGCTTCATGGCATCAATGTAGACTTTGTTGAACTGTTCCGGCGTCATGATCATTGATCGACCACACCTTGATGGAACTCTGAGGCGAATCACTGTGGGTTTAGAGATGGCTATGAGGACAGCCAACTTTGCTCATGTTTCTATGGTGCCCGTCGGGACTATCGATGGGGTTTCACTAGGCATGGCCTACACCTAAACAGGACTGGGAAGGGAAGATTCGTACAGCTGATTCATGAAAATATAGGGGGTGGATCTCAGGCCACACATGGTCAAATACCTGTTGTCATAGGTAGGAAAAGTAAGTCTTTTTTAAGATAAATCCAGACAACAGGTTCCCCTGCCGAAAGAGTATCTCCAGCAATTTAAAAAATACTGAAACAATCTCTCACAAGACAGATTTTAACACTTAAAATATCACTCATACAGGATGGCACAAAGAAAAACAAACCATTGGAAAGAGTAACATGGGGCATTTCACAGACTTAACAATCCTCCATCAAAACATGCTATCAATAAAAAAATAAAATACAACTATTAGAAGTTGAGCTCCAATCCTTGAACTGAACAGTAGTTTGTATTACTGAGCACTGGTATAGGGACACAGAAATCCAACATGTAGTATTAACTAATATCACTGTATGAAAGGGCAAACTCTTACTGCAGAACTACTTCAAGGGGTGGAGGATCATGCATTTATATCAGAAAAGGAACACTGTTAAAAACTAGATATGACCTCAGTACAGTAAGTGAAGAGAAACACTTTGAAATATCAGCTATTGAATTAACAGGGCTTGATATCACCAAGAAATTAATCATTTTGTGTGTGTATAGATCTCCCAGTGGTAGTGGGGACACTTTTTTCAATAAAATAAGTTCTAGGTAAAGTCTCAATTGCAAAGTTCAACATAATTCTCTGTGGGGACATTAACATCAACACTAATATCATAAATTAATCGGGCAGCACTTTCATAAACATCCTTCAAAGTTTTGGCATGTCCCTATTGGTCAATAGTGCAACATGGGTTACTACAATGACTGCATCAGTAATTGACCATGTGGCCACCAATATGGACAGGGAAAAATGTAATGTAGCTGTAAAAAGATCACGGCCTATCAGATCGTCTCTGTCAAATAACAACAGCAAAATCAGGCGTCGAATAATTCCGTAAATTACAAGCCTACAAACGACATCTATCAGAAATCAAAATATAAGATTTTAATTATTATAATATTTATATTATATTTATTATATTTATATTATTAATTATATGTCTAGAAGCTAATACCTGCTAAGATATGGGCAATTTTATTTTTGACGGGTATTCGGTGGCGCAGGCCGTCACCGGAGGTGGTATAGTAAATTACCATAGTACCCACGTTTGGGTAGATGAAAATCCTCGAGAAATCGTTTAGATGAGGCGCCACGATCGCTTTTGTGCCGATGTTTAAAAGTGAAATAATTGTGAAATAAGTGTGTGAATGATTAAACTGTGTTTTATTGAAGTAGTTGTGCGATTTTAAAGGAATAATAAATGTCAAATACAGTGAGTGAATAATAAAAATCTCATTTTCCACATGTTTAAGCCGTCCTATACCCGTAACTTTCCGCCACTTACTTATTGGTAAACACTTGTTGGAGAGTGACATGCCGCCCCCCCCCCCCTTTCTCCACAATCTTGGTGTGACACTGACCTGTAACATATCCCGAAGTCTACAATATACATTTTGAGGCTGTTGATATGAAAGTGGGAAGTACAGATCTTCCAGTTAAATCAGGAATAGCTTAAGTGCATTACTTGAAAGTAACACAGGAAAAGCTTACTTATGTAGGTAGTAGTAGTGCCAGCAAAAAGTTCTTGTGTGTGAAGTTGCCATGTAGAACACCAGGTGTAAAACTTTTCTCCCGAGTTTTGAACTGTGTCGGAACAAAAGTGAGGCATTCATATGACTGTTTTCATTTCTCTACACTTATACAGATGTCTGAGTTCTGCTGTGTTAACATTGCAAAGTCCTGTAGGCATGTGGAGTATTAACCAAAACTGTCATATTGGAAGCAGAATCAAACACATTTGTTACGTTACTTGATATTTTCAGGAGAAAAAGGCAATGTTGCTTCTTTTTAATATAATACATTCAGAGTCACAGCAGTATTTGACCAACCATAACTGATGCTGAATGTGCATGTCGTCATATAATATGAAGGGCTTATTTCAATAGTGGTACAAGTCCATTACCTCCACTTTTCTGTTTATAATGCTTCTGAAATTAGTGATCCAAACAAACATAAATAAAGGTTCATCTCTAGCAAGAAGCCATATGGTTGAATATTTCTGGTATCTCAACTGCAGATTTTTCAGCGCTCATTTAACTTTACGACTCTGTATCTCAAAATGAACAAAAATGGACTTAAACCACTATTGAAATAAATCCTTCATATGCACACACAGCACATCGATCTCGTGAGGCACAACGCTCTCATAACGAAGTACGTACGTCGGTCAACAGATGACACTAGGAAAAGAATGTTAACTGCGCTTTTTAGTTGCTACTTGCGACTCTTAGTTGCGATTTGTCACAGAAATCGCAGTTTGACTCTGTAGCGAATAGCGTAGTATGAACTTAGCTCAACAGATGGCAGTGCTAACTGCGCTTTTTAGTTGCTACTTGCGACTCTTAGTTGCGACTTGTCACGGAAATCGCAGTTGGACTCTATAGTGTATCGCAGAGATGGGCGTAGTACGAAGTTTGACCCACAGATGGCACTGTTAACCGCGCTTTCTAGTTGCTACTTGCGACTCTTAGTAGCGACTTGTCACGGAAATCGCAGTTAGACTCGATACCGTATCGCAGAGATGGACGTAGTACGAACTTTGGCCAACAGATGGCACTGTTAACTGCGCTTTTTAGTTGCTACTTGCGACTCTTAGTTGCGACTTGTCACTGAAATCGCAGAAAGCAGTGCTAAATTCGACCAATAGATGGCTCACGTCTTTGAATGTGAAATACTACTTGCGACTGCAAACTGTGACTGAAATCGCAGTTAGGTTCTGTAAAGTTGCTACTGTGATATCTGTGACTTCTCAGTCACTGTGATTTCTAACAGATACGCGATTTCCTGCCCACCACTAGTAGCGCAGTTGGAGGTGAGCCGCCAGCAGTGGTGGATGTGGGAAGAGAGATGGCAGAATTTTGAGAGCTGACGATCTGGACGTGTGTCCATCAGAAAGAGTAAATCTGTAATATTGGATATCATGAACTGATTTATATATATATACAGGGTGTTTCAAAAATGACCGGTACATTTGAAACGGCAATAAAAACTAAACGAGCAGCGATAGAAATACACCGTTTGTTGCAATATGCTTGGGACAACAGTACATTTTCAGGCAGACAAACTTTCGAAATAACAGTAGTTACAATTGTCAACAACAGATGGCGCTGCGGTCTGAGAAACTATATAGTACGATATTTTCCACATATCCACCATGCGTAGCAATAATATGGCGTAGTCTCTGAATGAAATTACCCGAAACCTTTGACAATGTGTCTGGCGGAATGGCTTCACATGCAGATGAGATGTGCTGCTTCAGCTGTTCAATTGTTTCTGGATTCTGGCGGTACACCTGGTCTTTCAAGTGTCCCCACAGAAAGAAGTCACAGGGGTTCATGTCTGGCGAATAGGGAGGCCAATCCACGCCGCCTCCTGTATGTTTCGGATAGCCCAAAGCAATCACACGATCATCGAAATATTCATTCAGGAAATTAAAGACGTCGGCCGTGCGATGTGGCCGGGCACCATCTTGCATAAACCACGAGGTGTTCACAGTGTCGTCTAAGGCAGTTTGTACCGCCACAAATTCACGAAGAATGTCCAGATAGCATGATGCAGTAATCGTTTCGGATCTGAAAAATGGGCCAATGATTCCTTTGGAAGAAATGGCGGCCCAGACCAGTACTTTTTGAGGATGCAGGGACGATGAGACTGCAACATGGGGCTTTTCAGTTCCCCATATGCGCCAGTTCTGTTTATTGACGAAGCCGTCCAGGTAAAAATAAGCTTCGTCAGTAAACCAAATGCTGCCCACATGCATATCGCCGTCATCAATCCTGTGCACTATATCGTTAGCGAATGTCTCTCGTGCAGCAATGGTAGCGGCGCTGAGGGGTTGTCGCGTTTGAATTTTGTATGGATAGAGGTGTAAACTCTGGTGCATGAGACAATACGTGGACGTTGGCGTCATTTGGACCGCAGCTGCAACACGGCGAACGGAAACCCGAGGCCGCTGTTGGATCACCTGCTGCACTAGCTGCGCATTGCCCTCTGTGGTTGCCGTACCTTTCCAGCATGTTCATCCGTCACGTTCCCAGTCCGTTGAAATTTTTCAAACAGATCCTTCATTGTATCGCTTTTCGGTCCTTTGGTTACATTAAACCTCCATTGAAAACTTCGTCTTGTTGCAACAACACTGTGTTCTAGGCGGTGGAATTCCAACACCAGAAAAATCCTCTGTTCTAAGGAATAAACCATGTTGTCAACAGCACACTTGCATGTTGTCAACAGCACACGCTTACAGCAGAAAGACGACGTACAGAATGGCGCACCCACAGACTGCGTTGTCTTCTATATCTTTCACATCACTTACAGCGCCATCTGTAGTTGAAAATTGTAACTACTGTAATTTCGAAAGTTTGTCCACCTGAAAATGTACTGTTGTCCCAAGCATCTTGCAACAAACGGTGTATTTCTATCGCTGCTCGTTTAGTTTTTATTGCTGTTTCAAATATACCGGTCATTTTTGAAACACCCTGTATATATATATATATATATATATATATATATATATATATATATATATCGGGTGATCAAAAAGTCAGTATAAATTTGAAATCTGAATAAATCACGGAATAATGTAGACAGAGAGGTACAAATTGACACACATGCTTGGAATGACATGGGGTTTTATTAGAACAAAAAAAAAAATACAAAAGTTCAAAAAATGTCCGACAGATGGCGCTTCATCTGATCAGAATAGCAATAATTGGCATAACAAAGTAAGACAAAGCAAAGATGATGTTCTTTACAGGAAATGCTCGATATGACCACCATCATTTCTCAACAATAGCTGTAGTCGAGGAATAATGTTGTGAACAGCACTGTAAAGCATGTCCGGAGTTATGGTGAGGCATTGGCGTCGTATGTTGTCTTTCAGCATCCCTAGAGATGTCGGTTGATCACGATACACTTGCGACTTCAGGTAACCCCAAAGCCAATAATCGGACGGACTGAGGTCTGGGGACCTGGGAGGCCAAGCATGTCGAAAGTGGCGGCTGAGCACGCGATCATCACCAAACGACACGCGCAAGAGATCTTACACGCTATAGCAATACTTTTTTTTGTTCTAACAAAATCCCATGTCATTCCAAGCATGTGTGTCAATTTTTACCTCTCTATCTACATTATTCCGTGGTTTGTTAAGTTTTCAAATTTATACTGACTTTTTGATCACCCGGTATATGGCTCAAATGGCTCTGAGCACTATGCGACTTAACTTCTGAGGTCAAAAGTCGCCTAGAACTTAGAACTAATTAAACCTAACTAACCTAAGGACATCACACACATCCATGCCCGAGGCAGATTCGAACCTGCGACCGTAGCGGTCGCTCGGCTCCAGACTATAGCGCCTAGAACCGCACGGCCACTCGGGCCGGCTCACCCGCTATATATATATATATATATATATATATATATATATATATATATATATGATGACTTTTGAACATTATTAAGGTAAATACATTGTTTGTTCTCTATCAAAATCTTCCATTTGCTAACTATGCCTATCAGAAGTTATTGCCTTCAGTAGTTAGAATCTTTTATTTAGCTGGCAGTATTGGCGCTCGCTGTATTGCAGTAGTTCGAGTAACGAAGATTTTTGTGAGGTAAGTGATTCATGAAAGGTGTAGGTTATTGTTAGTCAGGGCCATTCTTTTGTAAGGATTGTTGAAAGTCAGATTGCGTTGCGCTAAAAAGAATATTGTGTGTCAGTTTAGTGATGATCAGAATAAGTAATGAGAGAAATGTCTGAGTAGTTTTGCTCAGCTGTTTGAAACTCAAATAACGTAGAGGTTTTCCAGCACTATCATTTATAAAAATTTTCTAAGGGGATGTTTCAGACATAGTAACCACATGCAGCACTGCCCATAGTGATAGAGAAAAGGGGATGAGAGGACCGATTGGGCTATATCTTAATAGGTATATTTTCCGGGCGTATCGTTACAAGAACTTTTCTTTTAGTTTTGACCAATACTGCAGACATGTGACACATTTTTTAAACATCCTGTGAACTCTATGTAGAAAAGTGCAGTTCGCGTATTTTAGACAAGAATTAGAACTCGTCACTCTGCCATCTTCGATACAAATGAGGACACTATTGTTTTCTCCCCTTCATAAATTCTTCTTTGAGAAAATTTCTGACCTCCGACACGTTGCTGATTGCGTCATTGGCAACGAATTTTCATTGCATTTTGTCACATTGATGCTGTGACATGGACAAACGTTCTTACATGTAGTGACGCAGCTGAGAGGTGCGTGGAGAAGACAGCTTATTCATCGTGCAGAAATGTTGTATCATTCACACTGTCCACAAATAGCTTTGTACTTGTACTGCAATTAGAGACGTTATTTATGTGTCTGTGACATACGGCGCGGCGCTTCATTTCACAAGGTGAGCCGGCCCTGTACGCAGTTGTCGTGACACGTTCGACGTCTCACGCAACAATCTCCAACTGATGAAATGTCAAGACCCGGGGCAGCTGCGACCACGTACATCCCGGCGTTGAAAGCCATTAGCGCGTCTCGGTACGACCTCCGACCGCTAGGGGACGTGCATCACGCCGTACTTGTAAATGGGCGTCGGACATTGGACCGTGGACGTTATTGAGAAGTGTTAGACGCTAAACGAGCGAACCACGCTTGAGTTTATGGAGATGTCACGCAGCATCGGCTCTCATCAACAAAAGAGAGAACTTACCACTACTTTGCATTCCGTTCTAACCGAGAGACGTAGTAGATCTGTAACCGCAAGTGTAACACATAGGATCTGTAACAACAGTTCTAGTTTTTATGCTTTTGCAGATAAAACATGTAATGACCAACACTTTCATTCTAAGAACAAAAAAATTACTCCCTTGTTTAATGCTGGACCGTGATTAGGAAACAGTAACTGTTTATGGTACAAAAGACAAACTTAAACACTTACCTGTATTTGTAAACTTTTAAGGTAAAAGTGGAGGCTCACCGACAACTGCTCATCCCTTGGACAAAAAGGGGGGGGGGGGGGGGGGGGAGTGACACGTAGAAAAGCGCAGCTCGTATATTTTAGACAAGAATATTGTCGCTCAGCACTGCTGTGATGGGACAGAAAGTCAGTACTATCTTCTCCCCTCCACAATTTTTTGTTTGAGAATAGTGCTGACTTCCGGTACGCTCCTGACTGCTTTATTGGCGATAAATTTAAATGTCATTTTCTCATTGTGATCTCTGTGATATAAACGACAAATTGAAACAATTATCGCTGTCAGTCAACGTTAAGGAAATATTAGAGAGATTTGGTTTCACAGAGAGATTAGAGATTTGTAGCAACTCTGCGTTCAATTTTCTCTGTCTCAAACATATCAATAAACCATTTCAATATCCAAATACTAAGTTCCACCATTATCAAATATCCACAATTACAAGAATCCATAGAAAAGTGGAGGCATATTTAACATACTTTAAGAGAAGAAATACATTTAAATGCAAGAGCATACTCTATCTAACGTTACGAACCTAGGAAAATAAAAGCACTAAGGTAATCTGAAAAATTATTTTGTCTTCCATGTGTTATTAACACAAGAAAATGTTGTATTACCTACCATATTCACATAAATCCAAGACTGTGTGTTATTGTTGTTTTGTAAGTCGGAGACGACACGGTACATAACTGTATCATTTACACAGGACGAATAAAATAAAATATATGTAGCAGGATTCTAGTGTTGTAGTTTTTTGCGAGATATCGTATTTTGAAAAGTTACCACACCGACACTTGTTTGTGTCATTCAACCTGTGTAGTCGCTAGGTACGACGCTGTAATGTTTGTTTACAGTTGTTGTGCACATAGTTCCGCGAAGTCAGCGCGTACACAACTTTCCCACTAGAGCGCGCCCCGCTAAGCACAACAGCGCAGGCGCAGCACTCGTCCGTCTCCGCACTACGAGATGGCGCCGTCTTAGAGACGCACCAAATTCTGCTTCCGCCGATCCGCGTATTAATATGTAACGCAGCCAATGAGATTGCTGCTAACGTAGAACCTTTTCTCCTCGCGGATCACACTCGCGCAGTGATACCTGAACGCTCGAGGTATTATAAAGAGTGTACAGACCTCCGATTAGTCAGTCTGCATTAGTCTATAGTCAAGTTTCAGTCTGCGCCTAATAAGATTATCATATTCCTGTACATATCCACGAAGAGAAATGACAAGACACTTTGTCAAGTATCAGAGATATGTGAGAATAAGATTAACGTACCAAGACCAAAGGAACTTCAGATTGTCATTTGCAAATAGCATCCAGAACCAAGATAAGTTATTTTTATGCTTTATATTATTTTAATAAATGTGTGTGAAAATTAATCAAGTTCTGTTTAAAGTTGGTCACCGTCAATCTGCTACTCTAAGCGTGCAAGTGGCATTTCTATCGTCTGACCTAACGGCAGAAGATAAACACGCCACGATAAGACCACGAGACATATTGCTGACACTCGCCTACTTCGTTAGACCGACAAGTGTGCTGAACGTCTTACAGTAAGCACACCACAACAGTGTTCTTGTATGTTCCTTCAGTGGATAGCGATTTGCTAGTCACTCAGTGTGTGGCAGTCCAAGCACTAGATCCTGAGTAGACGATGGGATTTACCAATGCAGAAAAAGTCGACCGCTCATGGTGTATGCAGAGTGTAGAAAGAATCCAGTTCGTTCGTCTACGGTGTATGCGGCAGGATATCCCAAGAGACATCAGCCATCTCTGCGATTACTTATCAACTTCTCCAGTCAGTTACGTGAAAGTGGTAGGGTAGCGTCTAGGCAACGTAACAGAAGGAAGCAATTGACTACAGAAGACGAGGAAATTAATGTTCTTGCCAATGTTGCAGTTGATCCGCACATTGGCGCCCGCGCAATCACACAGGGAAGTGACATGAGTCAGGCAAGTGTCCTAGGCATTCTCCATCGACATAGGTTCCATCCCTATCACATCTCTCTCTAACAAGAGCTGCATCGAAACGATTGTAAGGATAGGTGTTAACTTCTGTACATGCGCAATAAGACAGGATAATCCAGTTGCATCATGTCTCTTGTTTAGTGATGAAGATACATTTACCAATCACGGCCAGGTAAACCGCCGAAAAATGCAGTATTGGTGTATTGACAAACACCGTTGGTTTCGTCAGGTGGAACGTCAGCGTCCTTGAAGTGTAAACGTATGGTGTGGGGTCGTGAACCATAAGCTTATATGCCTGTTTTTCGTAGACGGAACTCTGAATGCGCTTAAGTACCGCAGCCTCCTAACAGACCGGGATGGATTGAAAAGGGCTGTTTGTAGACGTAGTGACCCACCCACCAACCACTCTGAGAGATCTATGCCGAATCGCCGTTGAGGAGTGGGGCAATCAAAAGTGCCTTGATGAACCTGTGGACAGTATGCCACGACGAATACAGGCATGCATCAATGCAAGAGGACGTGCTACTCGGTATTAGAGGTACCGGTGTGTACAACAATGTGGACCAGCACCTCTGAAGGTCTCGCTGTAATGTGGTACAACATGCAATGTGTGGTTTTCATGATCAATAAAAAGGGCGGAAATGATGTTTATGTTGATCTTTATTCCAATTTTCTGTACAGATTCCGGAACTCTCGGAACCGAGGCGATGCAAAACTTCATTTGACGTGTGTATTGTGAAAATAAAAGTTGAATGGAATGTCCTCGACCAGCATTTAAAAAGTTGGCACTCGATGTGCGGAAACTGACTATGGAACCGTATTTTATCAATACAGAGTGTATGAAAAACAATCAATATTTTCATGTCGTTATTTTAATTAACTGAGGAACTTAGATTATCGTCTTGCGTAAGAAACAAGGTTTAATGACTGTGGTAAGGCTATTTAGATGCGCTTCAATTCAGAGACCTCAATCATTTCGAAAAGCTGATTCTAAAGAGGTTAAAATCAAGTGATGCAGAGCTTTGGAATCATCGGTTTGGTGGGATTAGCTCATGGTGGTTGTACTCCGCCAAATATATTTTTCCCCGTGTACAGAGGGCGGTTCTGACTGTTAGCAAATATTAGAAATATTGGGCATGATCTGAAAAGAGCATGCCAAAAATGGAATCATACATTGACGTGTGTAGACACACATTATTCTCAGAGAACGGTCCGCCTCGCATATCAGAAACATAAAATATTTATGTCTTATTAACAAACTGCGGGCGCATCCATGATGAAGTCGCAGATTTAGTGCAGCTCATTTAAGATAAGAAAGTTGTTTGAAAACAGAAGTGAATAGCAACGAAATCATAATTTCAGAATGGTATGTACAGGGTGAATCACCTAAAACTTACACCGTAAATATTGCGGAAATGGAAAGTGCTATTGATGTGCGGTTTTCATACAATGACGTGTTAGTCAGAAGCTCGCATTATTAGCCAATCAACAGATTGTAATAAAACTCAGAAAGTGTATTTTTTGTGCAGACATACACTTTTTAAAACTATCGATGCCTACTGACATAAGCAAACTAAAAGTAAATTAGAATGTCAGTGGTGTTTGTTGCAGGGTTCTAGTGCGAGTCCTTTACGAGGTATCGTATTCTGAAAAGTTTCCACACCGACCCTTGTACAATACGTGTGGTAGCATTCACTAACGAACAACACAAGTGCATACACCAGTTATGCAGATTCTGACCAGTAACGAGACAACTGACCATCACAGGTTGTGTTCAAAATGACCACCAGCAGCGGCAATACACGTTTCCAGTCTGTTCTGGAACAAGTATTGCACATGCGCCGGCATTTCGGTAGAGATGCCCCAGCAGGCTGCAGTAATACGTCATTGCATAGCATCGTGTGTGATTGGTGTGTCTTTGTAGACAGCGTCTTTCAGCTTCCCTCACGGAAAAATGTCTACAGACCTCAAATATGGGTAACGGGCCGGCCAAGGTACAGGTCCTCAGCCTACAGTACAATGATTTGGAAAGAATTTCTGAAGTCATGCTGTAGTACGTCGTACACTGTGGGCTGGACAGCCATCATGTTGGTACCACACGTTCCTCCAAGTATGTAGAGGAACGTCTTGTAGCATTCGTGGAAGATGGTCTATTAGGAGGCTGCAGTACTTGAGCGCATTCAGTGTTCCGTCTATGAAGAACGGTCCTATGAGCTGAAGGTTTACTATCCCACACCATACGTTTACACTTCATGGACGCTGACGTTCCACCTGAGGAAACCAAAGGTGTTTGTCAGTAGACCAATACTGCATGTTTCGGTGGTTTGCGTGGCCATGATTGGTAAATGTGATTTTTTCACTAAACAAGAGACATGATACATCTGGATTATCGTGTGTTAATGCTCATGTACGGAAGTTAACACCTATCCTTGTAATCGTTTCGATGCAGCTCTTGTTAGAGAGAGGTGTGATAGTGATGGAACCTACGTCGATGGAGAATGCCTAGGACACTTGCCTGACTGATGCTACTTCCTTGTGTGATTGCGCGGGCGCCAATGTGCGGATCAACTGCAACACTGGCAAGAACATTAATTTCCTCATCTTCTGTTGTCGCTTGTTCCTTTCTGTTATGTTGCCTAGACGCTACACTACCACTTTCACGTAACTAACTGGAGAAGTTGATAAATAATTGCGGAGATGGATGACGTCTATTGGGATTTCATGCGGCATACATCGTACACGAACGAACTGTATTCTTTCAACACTCTTCGTACACCATGAGGTTGTCGACTTTTTCTGTATTGGTATATCCCATCGTCTATTCAGGGCCTACTGCTTGGACTGTCATACACTGACTGACTAGCAAATCGTAATGCACTCAAGGAACACACAAGCACACTGTAAACAAACATAACATCGTACCCAGCGGCTACACAGGTTGAATTGCACAAAGAGGTGTCGGTGTGGAAACTTTTCAAAATACGATATCTCGTAAACGACTTGCACTAGAATCCTGCAACAAACACCACTGATATTCTAATGTGCCCTACTTTTAGTTTTTTAAAGTCAATAAGCATTGTTCCATTTAAAACGTATATCTTTGCACAAAAAACCACTTTTAAGTATTGTTACGATCTGTTTATTGTATAACAATAAGAGCCCCTTACTACTAATCCATTCTGTGGAAACCACACAAAGCACTTTCGACTTCCGCTGTACTTGCGGTGCAAAGTTTAGGTTATTCACCCTGATATCGCAAGGTTATATTATTTGTCACTGACGGTGGCGTATTTATTGTAGCAAAGAATTTGATAATATCTAATGGAGTTATTAGATTTGGAATCAGCGATAATGTGAGTAAATATTAGTAAAGCATCACCGTCAACATCTGACATGGTAATCGGATGATTGTAGTGTTGTAGCGGCAGAGCGCTTCAAAGAGAGCTTACAATGGGAATAAGTTTACTGATTATTGTATTAGGGGTTGATTTCCACATGCCAAATACAGAGTGAAAGGCTCGTGTGATCACAACTGGTGCCCGAGATTCTGAATGCCTTGTCTGAAAATTACTTCGAACAGACAGAGAACCAACTCGTGAGAGTAATGTTATGGACATCCTAGAGACAAACAGACCGAAACTTTTCGAATCAGTTAACGTACAGGAGAGCAACAGTGATCATAACGCTGTGATAGCATGAGTGTCAAAGGATGGTGGGAGAATATTTTTGCTTAGCAAGAGTAACAGGACACAAATTATAGAGTATCTGAGTTGTTAGCATCAAATATTCAGTTCTGAGGATGAAGATGCCGAGAACAGATGGTTAACATTCAAAAGCGTTGTTCAATGCGCCGAACAAGGGTTTAAGAGATGGGAAATATCCACGATATTTTAACAGCCGTATTAGGAAGTTGGTAAAGCAAGAAGAGCTGCAGCACAGATTTAAGAGAAATCAAATCCTTGCTGACACATTTTGAACGAATCGAAAATGAGCATAAGGAGAGCAACGAGAGAAGCGTACAATGTATTTCAAAGAACAATTTTGCAACCGATCTGACCAAAAACCCCAATAATTTTTGGCCTTATGTAAAGTCAGGTAGCGGATCGAAATCATCTGTTCAGTCGTTCAATATCCACGCTGACGCCGGAACAAAGACTGACAGAGAAACAGCCGAAATACTGAATTCGGTCTTCTGAAACTGTTTCACTGCTGAAGATCGTAATATGTTTCGTCCTTTCAGTCATCGCACGAACGGCAAAAAGACACGAATTCAGATAAGTGATCGTAGAATAGAAAAGCAATTATAGTCGCTTAATAGTGGAAAGGCTTCTGGACCGCGCGGGATACCTTTCGATATTTTACTGAGATTATGCGAAAGAACTTGCTCCCTGCCCATCAGTGGTCGCTGGAGTAACGAAGGTTAGGTAAGGTTACTATCGATGGGCCGGTTCCATGAGGGGCCTAATCGATTTCTCTATGGACACTGAAATAGACGCATAATAGCTGTCATTAAGTGCAGCCCTATTACGAAAGATTCGACATGTTAGTGATAACCTTTTTCCACGAATACACTAAACAACAGTGGAAAAAGGTAAGGTTTGTACTGTACTCTTGCAATCGACCAGCATTAATGATTGAAATGTCATATTGGTTTGATGATAGTGATTAGTTTCCAACCGCCGCCATTGGAAAGCGCGAAGAGTTCACACCATTTTGTCACATTCACAATATAAAGTTAAGTGCTGTGGACGGAGAAGACTGTGTGTTGTTAAGCGACGCAGTGTGAGTGGCCTTGAATAAGGCCACCTCGAATTCTGTCTAATCTTAAGCCTAAGGAGGCTTTTCATTATACAGGGTTATTACAAATGATTGAAGCGATTTCACAGCTCTACAATAACTTTATTATTTGACATATTTTCACAATGCTTTGCAGACACATACAAAAACTCAAAAAGTTTTTTTTAGGCATTCACAAATGTTCGATATGTGCCCCTTTAGTGATTCGGCAGACATCAAGCCGATAATTATGTTCCTCCCACACTCGGCGCTGCATGTCCCCATCAATGAGTTCGAAAGCATCGTTGATACGAGCTCGCAGTTCTGGCACGTTTCTTGGTAGAGGAGGTTTAAACACTGAATCTTTCACATAACCCCACAGAAAGAAATCTCATGGGGTTAAGTCGGGAGAGCGTGGAGGTCATGACATGAATTGCTGATCATGATCTCCACCACGGCCGATCCATCGGTTTTCCAATCTCCTGTTTAAGAAATGCCGAACATCATGATGGAAGTGCGGTGGAGCACCATCCTGTTGAAAGATGAAGTCGGCGCTGTCGGTCTCCAGTTGTGGCATGAGCCAATTTTTCAGCATGTCCAGATACACGTGTCCTGTAACGTTTTTTTCGCAGAAGAAAAAGGGGCCGTAAACTTTAAACCGTGAGTTTGCACAAAACACGTTAACTTTTGGTGAATTGCGCCGGCCGCTGTGGTCTAGCGGTTCTAGGCGCTCAGTCCGGAACCGCGCGACTGCTACGGTCGCAGGTTCGAATCCTGCCTCGGGCATGGATGTGTGTGATGTCCTTAGGTTAGTTAGGTTTAAGTAGTTCTAAGTTCTAGGGGACTGATGACCACAGGTGTTAAGTCCCATAGTGCTCAGAGCCATTTGAACCATTTTTGAACCTTTTGGAAAATTGCGAATTTGCTGCACGAATGCGTGAGGATTCTCTACCGCCCAGATTCGCACATTGTGTCTGTTCACTTCACCATTAAGAAAAAATGTTTCTTCATCAGTGAAAACAAGTTTCGCACTGAACGCATTCTCTTCCATGAGCTGTTGCAACCGCGCCGAAAATTCAAAGCGTTTGACTTTGTCATCGAGTTTCAGGACTTGTAGCAATTGTAAACGGTAAGGCTTCTGCTTTAGCCTTTTCCGTAAGATTTTCCAAACCGTCGGCTGTGGTACGATTAGTTCCCTGCTTGCTTTATTCGTCGACTTCCGCGGGCTACGCGTGAAACTTGCCCGCACGCGTTCAACCGTTTCTTCGCTCACTGCAGGCCGACCCGTTGATTTCCCCTTACAGAGGCATCCATAAGCTTTAAACTGCGCATACCATCGCCGAATGGAGTTAGCAGTTGGTGGATCTTTGTTGAACTTCGTCCTGAAGTGTCGTTGCACTGTTATGACTGACTGATGTGAGTGCATTTCATGCACGACATACGCTTTCTCGGCTCCTGTCGCCATTTTGTCTCACTGCGCTCTCGAGCGCTCTGGCGGCAGAAACCTGAAGTGCGGCTTCAGCCGAACAAAACTTTATGAGTTTTTCTACGTATCTGTAGTGTGTCGTGACCATATGTCAATGAATGGAGCTACAGTGAATTTGTGAAATCGCTTCAATCATTTGTAATAGCCCTGTATATCTGTCAATTTATTTTACTTTTGAAGGCGACATTTCTACTTTTAGGCTCTTTACTTACGTATACATGTTATTCTGTTTCAGATGCCAACAAGAACCTCATTAAAAAAAAAGGGATGTATTGATGCTTATTTAGACGTGTGTAGTATTTAACATCACTTGACACTGTAGCGTACTGCCTGGCCTAATGAAGGGACCGAGTCCCCTTTACGGCCGATGACACATATTTTTATTATTCAAATATTTCATTAACAGTAAATATTAATTTATGACTTCTATGTCTACTATAGTGCAACGCAGAAGATAGTGTTCAAGTTACTCTGAAAGTAAAATGTTTATTACAATATCCTAGGATTTTATCACATATTTTCCTGATGTAGCCCATCGATAGCAATGCTCCCTTACTTTGACTAGGAAAAAAAGCAGGTTATTCCTGTTTTCAAGAAGGTGGTAGAACATATGCATATGTTTATAGACATATTACGCTAATGCTAATCTGCTGTAGGATCATGGAACACGGTTTACGCTCACGTATTATGACGTTTTTGGAGAATGAAAATGTCCTCTACAAGAATCTACATAGATTCTGCAAACAGAGATCTCAGCCGGCCGAAGTGGCCGTGCGGTTAAAGGCGCTGCAGTCTGGAACCGCGAGACCGCTACGGTCGCAGGTTCGAATCCTGCCTCGGGCATGGATGTTTGTGATGTCCTTAGGTTAGTTAGGTTTAACTAGTTCTAAGTTCTAGGGGACTAATGACCTCAGCGGTTGAGTTCCATAGTGCTCAGAGCCATTTGAACCAGATATCTCACGAAACTCAGCTCCGTGGGATCCCGTGCGTAGACTTCGGCGCCCACGTTGATGGCCGGTTGCTTTGACTTCAGGAATGCATTCAGTACATTTGCGTACTGTCGTTCAGTGCACAAAATACGAGCTTACTGAGTATGGGACCAGAAATGAGACTGGATTCATGACTTGCTTGCGACAGAGCTTAATGCGTCCCTCTTAACGAAACAAAATCGACAGATGTCAAGGAAATTTCTGAAGTACCCAGATGAATTATCGTAGTATACTTACTATTTACAATATAGCCTGAAGGGAATCGCAACACCAAAAAACGATTATTGCAGAGTAATGAAATGTCACATTTAAGTAATTAACGTTGCAAGATCACAGGTTAATGTAAGTGGGAGATGAATCATTGCAACTATGAAATGCTGGTGCAATAATAACAAGTGCAACCGCCAGAATGTCGAATGCAAGCATACAAACACGCATGAATTGTGTTGTACAGGTGTCGAATGTCAGTTTGCTAGATGGAGTTCCATGCCTGTTGCACTTCGTCGGTCAATACAAGGAAGGTTAAAGCTGTTTGCGGATGTCGCTAGCGTTGTCCGATGATGTCCCATTTGTGCTCGACAGGGGACAGAACTGATGATGGAACAGGCCAAGGTAACATGTCGCCACTCTGTAGAGCGAGTTCGGCTACAGCGGTATGTGGTAGAACACAGGTGTTCGAAAACACCTCCAGGAATGCTGTACATGAATGACAGCACAACGGGTCGAATCACTAGACTGAAGTACACCTTAGCTGTCAGGATGCGCCGGATAACCACCAGAGTGCTCCTGCTGTCTTACGAAGTAGCACATCAGACCATAACTTCAGGTGTGGGTCCAGCGTGTCTAGAACGCAGACAAATTGGGTACAGGCACTAAACTGGCTTCCACCCTGCCCTCCAATGAGCTCTCATTTGTCACCTCTGAAATCGCAAATGGCGGTGGAACACACCCTACAGGGACTATGGGTCCTTGAAGTAACCGGTTTGTAACAGTGCGTTGTGCCACTGTGGTGCCACCTGCTGCTCAAATTGCTGCTGCAGATAGTACGACGCACCAGAGCCATACCTCGAATACGATGGTCTTCCCTCTCACAAGGGAACCTCCCCATCGCACCCTCCTCAGATTTAGTTATAAGTTGGCACAGTGGATAGGCTTGAAAAACTGAAAACAGATAAATTGAGAAAACAAGAAGAAGTTGTGTGGAACTGTGAAAAAATAAGCAAAATATACAAACCGAGTAGTTCACGGGAAGATATGCAACGTAAAGAACACTTAGAACGCAGGAGCGCCGTGGTCTCGTGGTAACGTGAGCAGCTGCGGAGCGAAAGGTCCTTGGTTCAAATCTCCCATCGAGTGAGAACTTTAATTTTTTATTTTCAGTTTATGTGACAAACTCTTATGTTTTCATCACTTTTTTGGGAGTGATTATCACATCCAAAAGAAAACCTAAATCGGGCAAGGTAGAAGAATCTTTTTACCCCTTCGCCAAGTGTACAAGTTAGGTGGGTCGACAACATATTCCTGTCATGTGACGCACATGCCGTCACCAGTGTCGTATAGAATATATCAGACGTGTTTTCCTGTGGAGGAATCGGTTGACCTATGACCTTGCGATCAAATGTTTTCGGTTCCCATTGGAGAGGCACGTCCTTTCGTCTACTAATCGCACGGTTTTGCGATGCGGTCGCAAAACACAGACACTAAACTTATTACAGTGACGGACAGATAATAACTATGCAAAAATAAAGAAAATAAAATTTTCACTCGAGGGAAGACTTGAACCAAGGACCTCTCGTTTAGCAACTGCTCACCCTAACACGGGACCACGACGCTCCTGAGCTCACGTTGTCCATGATGTTTCCTATCCAACCTGTGGACTACTCAGTTTGTATATTTTGCTTATTTTTTCCCAGTTACACACAACTTCTTCCTGTTTTCTCAATTCATCTGTGTTTAGTTTTTCAAAGCCTATCCACTGTGCCAACTTATAACTAAATCTGAGGGGGGTGCGATGGGGAGGTTCCCTTGTCAGTAGTGTCACGTGGTCGTCCAGAGCCCGGTGTTCTTGCGACTGTACATTCTCGTGACCACCGCTGCCAGCAATCATGTACAGTGGCTACATTCCTGCAATTACGCAGAAGGAACATCCAGTTTCTCGTAGCCCTATCGGACTACTTCGTTCAGACTCAGTGAGGTGTTGATAGTGGCGTTTTTGTCTCCTTAAAGGCATTCCTGACTAACAATAACTCAGTACGTCCAGTTTAGACGTATCTAACGCTCACGACCATTATAGCGTGTATTTAAAGCAAACCCGAATTACAACCTCATAATGGCACTACTAGCATCACTCTTATGCAACTGCCCAAATTTGAGTAGACATCATCTTACAGATATAGAAACACGACTGCCAGATTTCGTTTATGTCACACAACTCCTTCCTGTTGCTGAAATTTTATTGCGTCAACGTATATACACTACTGGCCACTAAAATTGCTACTAGTGTAGAAGAAATGCAGATGGTAAATGGGTATTCATTGGACAAATATATTATACTAGAACTGACATGTGATTACATTTTTACGCAATTTGGGTGCATAGATCCTGAGAAATCAGTACCCAGAACAAACACCTCTGGCCGTAATAACGGCCTTGATACGCCTGGGCATTGAGTCAGACAGAGCTTGGATGACGTGTACAGGTACAGCTGCCCATGCAGCTTCAACACGATACCACAGTTCATCAAGAGTAGTGACTGGCGTATTGTGACGAGCTAGTTGCTCGCCCACCATTGACCAGACGTTTTCAGTTGGTGAGATGTGGAGAATGTGCTGGCCAGGGCAGCAGTCGAACATTTTCTGTATCCAGAAAGGCCCGTACAGGACCTGCAACAAGCGGTCGAGCATTATCCTGCTGAAATGTAGGGTTTCGTAGGGATCGAATGAAGGGTAGAGCCACGGGTCGTAACACATCTGAATGTAACGTCCACTCTTCAGAGTGCCGTCAATACGAACAAGACGTGACCGAGACGTGTAACCAATGGCACCCCATACCATCACGCCGGGTGATAACGCCAGTATGGCGATTACGAATACACGCTTCCAAGGTGCGTTCACCGCGATGTCGCCGAAAACGGATGCGACCATCATGATGCTATAAACAGAACCTGGATTCATCCGAAAAAATGAAGTTTTGCCATTCGTGCAGCCAGGTTCGTCGTTGAGTACATCATCGCAGGCGCTCCTGTCTGTGATGCAGCGTCAAGGGTAACCGCAGCCGTGGTCTCCGAGCTGATAGTCCATGCTGCTGCAAACGACGTCGAACTATTCGTGGAGATGGTTGTTGTCTTGCAAACATCCCCATCTGTTGACTCAGGGATCGAGACGTGGCTGCACGATCCGTTAGAGCCATGCGGATAAGATGCCTATCATCTCGGCTGCTAGTGATACGAGGCCGTCGGGATCCAGCAGAGCGTTCCGTATTACCATCCTGAACCCACCGATTCCATATTCTGCTAACAGTCATTGGATCTCGACCAATGCGAGCACCAATGTCGCGGTATGATAAGCCGCAATCGCAATAGGCTACAATCCGACCTTTATCAAAGTCGGAAACGTGATGGTACGCATTTCTCCTCCTTATACGAGGCATCACAACAACTTTTCATCAGGCAATGCCGGTGAACTGCTGTTTGTGTATGAGAAACCGGTAGGAAACTTTCCTCATGTCACCACCGGCGCCAACCTTGTGTGAATGCTCTTAAAAGCTAATTATTTGCATATCACAACATCTTCTTCCTGTCGGTTAAATTTCGCGTCTGTAGCACGTCACCTTCGTGGTGTAGCAATTTTAATGGCCAGTAGTGTAGAAAGCTCCTTAATGCTGCTCACAGATTATGAGGGAGTCTTTTAGAAGGTAGCAACGCCAGAACACTCTTCTAGAGAAATGCAGAAAAGGCTGGAATGGACCGATGAACGCTGCAGGGAATAGCAGTTGAATCTGAATGTTAATAGATGCAACATATTACTAAAAAATAAACGAAGAAACCGATCGCAGTATTGGCGACAGATCACTGGAAACAGTAACTACGCTAAAATATGACGCGGAACGACCTGAAGTGGAGCTATGACATGAAACAGGCTGAGATCCATAGAGAAGTCATAAGGCAGTATAATCCAACCATAGAAGACTTGTTCGACCGACCATTGAGTGTTACTCATCAGTCCGAGACTGTTATGAGATCGGAATTAATAAAAGAGATAAAGAAAATCCAACGAAGAGTGGCGCGTTTCATCAATGCTTCGTTTAGTTGTTGCGAGAGCGTTGCAGAGATGTTCACAAAACTCTAGTGACAGAAGTTACAAGAGAGGTGTTGTGGACGACGGAGATGTTTATTGTTAGAATTCACAGAGAAAACTTTCTGAGAAATGTCGGGAAACATATTACTTCCTCCTGCATACGTCTAGCGAGATGGCTACGGCGACAAAATCCAAGAAATTAGAGCTGTTATGGAGATCTATCCACCCGCCATTCGCGAGTGGACAGGGAAGAGGGCAGAATAGATAATGATAGCGGAAATACTCTTCGCCACACACCGGAATGTGGCATGTGGAGTACAGGTGTAGGAGTAAATGTATGTGAAATGCTGAGTAATACGACAGGAAACTAGAAACAGTCTTATGCTGTCGTGAAGTTATGTTACATAAGAAGAAACTGTATTGTGCGTGAATTAGGATTAGGAAAGCAAAGAGCTTTTCGTCTCAAGCAGTCTATCGATTATAATGCGGGTTTCTTGCATCAGTGTTTGAATAAGAAAAGCAAAGAATCTATTATAGTTATATCACACACTGCCCTTTCCTTACATGTACACGATGAACCAAATTCGCACTCTTGGACGCCACAGCACGATTCCTTGCATACTAACAGTCAAACATGTCTCTAACAAAACATGGTCCTACACATATTTTGGATAGAAAGAAAGGCAATTTGAGAACAATGTAAATACGTGAAGGACAAATACCATTCTTCAGTAGCACGTAACAGTGTTGTTGAGTTAATGCAGTGGCTAGCGTTTTACGTTAGAAAACTCGAGTTCGAGAGTTCGGCGATGTTCTGCTGTTAGCAAAGGCATCTCGGGTCGGTTGCCGGCTGCCATGGCCCTTTAAAGCCTGGCCAGACAGAATGCGGACTAGAGTCTGACGAAGATAGGTTCGCCGGCCGGGGTGGCCGAGCAGTTCTAGGCGCTTCAGTCCGGAACCGCGCGACTGCTACAGTCGCAGGTTCGAATCCTGCCTTGGGCATGGATCTGTGTGATGTCCGTAGGTTAGTTAGGTTTAAGTAGTTCTAAGTTGTAGGGGACTGATGACCTCAGATGTTAAGTCCCATAGTGCTCAGAGCCATTTGATTTTTTTGAAGATAGGTTCTTCAGATATTTTCGTATGTTTCGAGAATGTTTCGATGAACTGCATCGCCTGATAAAAAGGTAGCACAACGAACTGGAGAAAGCCATTTGATACAAGGCACAGACAAGCCATTTGTTTGAGGTACATTTTACCATTTGTAGCCTCTTTGTGCTTCCCGAAGTCATATAAATTATTCCATTTCAGTTTTGCTGTATCATATGAAAGGTTCGGCAGAAGTTGAGAGGTGGCATGAGCCCCCTCTCATATTTCTATCTTACGATTTTCCTCTCTAATTGCATGCAGTGAAGAGTCGCTATTCCTTCACACGCAGACTTCCCACGCAGCAACTCTCGTCACCCGGGTGGTCCGGTGACAGGCGGGCACCGCTGATCTGGAAAGGGTTAAGCCGACGGGTGTGAGGAAGTCGAGTGAATGCTTTGCAGACGCCGACATTGTCAAAAGACATGCCCGGAGGGGTCTGAAGTAGCGGCTGTGCTAGAGGTTCCGTTACTACGCCGAATCTTAGCGAAAACACTTTCTGGCGGGCTACCAGCGAGGCGTGGGAATGACTTGTGTACCCAGGCAGTTGTGGCGGGAAAATTCCCGCGCTTTCTGCAAAATAGCAACTGTGATTGGCTTGCTCAGGGCATAGCTCCGTGACGTAGCAAAATCAGCGCAGAAATTGGCGCCAAGAATCTCCAATGATGGAATGGTAGTGCTCCGGCAATGGAGTGGAATTTTCCGCCGGTTTTCGAGTTGCTGATTGAAACGTTTAACCGCGGCCACAGTCGTGGGGGTGGGAATGTTGTGTGTTCGGCCTGTATGGGTGCTCTAGGGAGTCGGCTCTCACCTTTCGGTCGAGGACGTCGAAGCAACCAGCCATCGCCTCCGGTACGCCAGATCGTGTTCTGGCAGTTAAGAAGACAGTTTGGTAATGTATGTCCGCAGCACCGGGAGATAGGGATTTTCCTAGGTGATAATCAGAGCTCGGCAGAGCGCGCCTGTTCGTCTTTTTCTAACTTTGTTCTGTCTTGAGTAGCAGCAATGAATGTTGGGTTAGCTGTGTGTCTCTCTTAAGATTTGAGTGGCAAGGAATTGGCTCCACATACCACTTCGTCATAAACCTCACAATCTAGTTTAGGGACAACTTCACCTTCACGGCGTTTGTTTGAGTATCCAATTTGAGCCAATTTGATGTATTATAAATGTTTCATGTGTTTTTGTTTATTATTTTGTGTTTAGTCTTAATAAATCATATTGTTATTTTGGACAGAACTTTCATTCTGTTAATCGGTAGAGCAACCCATAATTTCTCACTATGTTAATGAAACCTTCCTTTATTTAACTTATTTATCAAATTAAATTATTGCAGGTGCCAAACTCTTTTCTACTCCACTTGCAGGGTTGATTACAGTCAGTTCGCGTATATTTTTAATCCATGTGCAACAGCAAAAGTCGGAGTTAGAAGAGGGGGGGCTTAGAGCATCATTTACATATGTAGATTCTAGAAGACTTTAGTGTTAAATACACTGCTTGCCCCAGCACCTCGCATAAAATGGCGACCCTTAGCCTCGGATCTTTCCTGTGAATCGCTGATAAGCAAGTATTATTAGTAGTAGGGACACTCAGAATTTTTTTTGCTTAATTTTTTGTTGATTAATACCCAAGTTTTTTTCTGGTAGTTCCGCGTTTAGTCTTAAGTAGCGGCGCATGATTACAGTTTTTGTTTTCAGTGTATATATTCTTTTGTTCATTGTTTTTGTGTTCCTTTGATGGCCCATATCACATCACACTTTATCGGGTTTGTGTGCGGTTTCTGTACCACAACAAATCGTGCGTATAATTACAGTGTTGGAGAGGCGTTGTTGAAATTTTATGTCTATGTGTAAAAATATATGGAGTAGATTAATTTTATTGTGCATTTTAGATAAATTTGTTTTTCATGAATGATAACGAGAAGTAAGGCACGACTATTATCGAGCGAAGCTAAAACAAAAGAGGATAGCATAATGGATAAGGGGCAGTTTACTGACGGGAATAGGTTCGGAGATGAGATGGGCACATTTTTAGCAGGACAGGACGCCAGGGTCATTGATGAGGAAGGTGATTTGGACGCGATCTCAGAGCAGCGTTGCGGCCGTGATAATGATAGTGAAGTAGAGGATGAAACAGAGACAGGCACACAGGTCGAGACGGTAGCAGAAGTTTATAATCAAACGAACGAGAGCAGACAGAGGCTAGCTCGGCCACGTCAGAGCTCTAGCGCCCAGGTGTCCAGAGTTACATCTCCCACGTTTGAAGAGGATCAAAAAGATGATGTAAACCCAATACTGAGCTTCCTACGATCAATGAAAGAAGAAGCTGACGAACAACGTAAGAAGGAGAAGGAAGAAGCTGACGAACAGCGTAAGAGGGAGAAGGAAGATGAGGAGAAACAACGTAAGAAGGAGAAGGAAGAAGCATACGAACAGCGTAAGAAGGACACTGAGGCAATAATTTCACATATAGGGGAAATTCGTGGGGAATTACTAACAATAAAGAAAGAATTTGGAGAAGTAAAACAAATGTCAATGGCTGCACAAAAAGTAGCAGGCCTGGCCAAAACGGCAGCAATAGGGGCAATGAAAGTCGCGGAAGCAACTTCTAAACTCGCAGGGTGCTTGCGACGTACAACACAATCCCACTCAAAATCCCTATCATTCTTAAAAACTCAAGGTAATATCGCGGTTGCGAACACCACGAAACGAATGGAAGAGGTAGAGAGTCGGATAGCAAACCTAGAGCAAAACGGGCACACGAGCACTGCGCGTTCGGATACCAATCATGGAATACACAGAACTGTGTCTCCGAGGAAAAGCCCGCCGTGCTCTAGCCCAGTGACCGAGTGCGGAACTAACAATCCACACGCAGAAACAGCGAGTAATAGCTCCAATAACTATAGCCCACTTAGGAGAGTGAATTCTGAGTGCCATTTCCACTGTGATACAGAGGTAGCACATCACAGTTATGAGCAAGATAGAACAGGACACTCAGCAGACGTGCAAGTATCGGAAACGAGTGACAACACCAGTGCGAGGATCAGACAGGATTTTGATCACAATCACTTCCTGTCGATACTAAAATTCCAGAAGTTCAAAGAAAATGGAGGGTCGATGCATACGAAGAGCTGGGTGATGCAGTTTACAAATTCATTACCGGCATCATGGCCAACCCAGGCAAAATTAGAATTCATGTGTGGACACATCGAAGGCCAAGCCGCGGAAAAGATGCGGGGTGTGGCAGTGACGTGTCGGACTTATCAGGAATTTGTTGGTGCATTCCTGCGGACCTACTGGTCAAAGGAAACGCAAGACAGGATTAAAGAGGAAATAATATTTTGTCCTGAACTGGAAGTGTCCGGGCATAGGAGCGCAACCAAATTTCTTGATGATTTACTCAAGAAGAATCAATTTTTAGATAGTCCATATAGCAACGGAGAAATCATTAAATTTTGCTTTTCCAAATTGCCAGTTAGGTACCAACAGACACTTGTCGGGAAGTGTGGATCTGACACAGAAGCATTCAAGAGTCTATTGCGCGAACTCGAAGTAGTCTTTGATAAACAAGACGCAAAGGACAGGAAGAAGGGGCAAAGTAACAAATACCACGGGCCAGGAAGGAAAGACGACAACAGATCGCATAATCGCACTGGTCAGTTAGGAAACCAGGGTTACGGAAGTCAAGGTTACGCTATTCAAGGTTATGGAAACCAAAGACACGGAAACCAGAACGTCAGGGAGCAGGGTCAATCTAGACAAGGAATCTGGGATAGGAGGAATAACAAACGGCAAAGCGACCGTAATTGGAGAGAGCGAAACCAAGGACAACAGTGGAACCAGGAGATTGAAACTAGACCCGCAAATCCTAATGCACGTCAGAGGAGGGGGAGCTTAACAAGGGATTGACGCCAGACCAGTGCGAACACAGGCCGCCGGAATTTCGCACGTAATCTCGGACCTGGCCAACTACGGATGATACATTACGAAGATTTATCAGAAATCCTGCTCGAGGAACATAAAGCAACTCCTCGACAAGATCGGCAGCCTCTTATCACAGTAGCAATAGCTGAAAAGAGTATGAATGCGATAATAGATAGTGGAAGCTACATAACAGCAATATCTGAGGCAGCATACAAGAGGTGCTCTCAGGAGATGGACTGGCCTGTCCTATCGGTTAAGAAAACCAAAATAAAAGGGGCATTAGCGGGTAAATGTATGGAGGTCACCCAACAAAAAAGACTGGAATTCTACTGCCAAGGACACAAAATAGAGTCTAACTTCTGGATCGCGCCAAATCTGGCGATCAACATGATAATAGGAACGGACTTCCTAAATGAACATGAAGCGATAGTTGATCTAGGACGAGGTGAAGTGGTTTTGAGGAAAGGGAATCCCGTCCACATTAAGTTCGACGACCAGCTGATCCCAGCTCAACTACCGTCTAACTGTGTACGGATAAACTATGCGTGTCTGAAAGACAGAAAGGAAGAACAGGTCGACGTTGGGGGTAGGGGAGAGGACACGGATGAGAATGAAGTCGGAATAATGGGAGAAATAAAGGAGAAAATAGGAGAAAAAGTGGAAGCAATAAAGAATATAAGGTGCGACCACCGCAAAGAACTTCATAAATTACTAGTAGAACATGCGGAGGTCTTCCTTCCCAAGACAGGATCAATAAAGAACTTCCAATATGAATTTCGTGTACGTCCGCACAACCAGTTTCGTGTGCCACCCTATCCAATCCCCTTGGCATATCGACAGAAAGTAGCAGCTGAAATTACGCGAATGCTGAGTGAAGGAATAATAGAACGTACGGCTTCAGCCTATAATAACCCGTTAAGAGTAGTCGAGAAGGCAGATGGTAGTATTCGTTTAGTCTTGGACTCGCGACAAATTAATACCATAATAGAACCCGAAACAGACAGACCGGAACGATTAGAGGAACTCTTACAAAACTTCCATGGAATATCAATCTTCTCATCAGTTGATCTAAAATCGAGTTTCTGGCAGATCGAGCTCCATCCAAATTGCAGACAGTACACAGCCTTTTTAGCATTTGGAAGATGTTACCGGTTTCGTCGTCTACCATTTGGTTTGAACGTTTCATCTGCCGCATTCATTCGGGGGCTGGACGGCATACTAAGCGATAATTTGAAACGTCATGTCACCAGCTATGTGGACGATTTGCTGGTCGCGGAGAAATCTTGGGGAGAGCACAATGCGGTCCTCGGTGAACTCCTTGCGACATTCAAGGAATACGGAGTGACTATCAATATCGAAAAATCGAATTTTGGGACGTCCTCTGTCAAATTTCTAGGACATATCATCACGGGTGAGGGCATTGCGCCAAATCCCGAAAAGATCGAAGCGATTAAAAAGTTTCCCATTCCTACGACAAAGAAGGGATCATAAATTTTTACAACCGCTTTATACATGTCAAAACTCAGAGCAGTCCTAGGTTGCATCAACTTACAGGAAAGAAGATTCCTTGGGAATGGGATGAGGCGGCCGAATCCGAATGGAAAGCATTAAAATTCGCATTATTACAAGCACCCATCCTATCACACCCTAATTTAGCAGAAGAGCTTTGCATAGTAACGGACAGTTCATACTCAGGTCTGGGTGTCATGGTGTTCCAAGACTATGTACATGAAGGAAACAGGGTGTGGAAGACAATTGCGTTTGGTAGCAGAGTACTAGCCAAGAGTGAGAGGAATTACTCAGTAACCGAATTAGAGGCGCTGGCTATTGTATGGGCGTTTGAAAAATTCAGATACCTTCTGTTTGGTCACAAGACGAGGGTCTACACAGACCACAAGGCACTCGAGTTCTTGATGACTGCAAAGCTTAATCACAGGCGGCTCATTAGGTGGGCATCATATCTGCAGCAGTACAACTTTTCGATAGAATATATCCCCGGCAGTCAGAACATTATTGCAGACGCCTTATCACGGTCACCGATCGGATTTGAACACAACATTGAAGAAGATCTGGAGGAAAATCACTACTGCCTTTTCTATATGCAGAAAGTGGCCTTTGAAAATTTTATTACCTGTAGTATGCAGGACATCAAGAAGGAGCAAGACAAGGACCCTGCCCTAGTGTTATTGAAACAGAAATGGATAGACACAAGACACGCCACCATCAGGCAGTTCTACCTCTTGCGGAAAGGCATAATTTTCCACCGAAATTATGCAAATGACACTGAATGGGGGGTATGCATCCCTGAACACCTAATAAACAAGGTTATATGGCATACTCACCTCAGCTATGGACACTTCGGACCACGCAAGTGAAATCTCAAGCTATGGACCATGTGTTACTTTCGAAACATGGAGCGTCGAATTCGGAGGGTACTGTCGGTGTGTAAAGACTGCCAAAAGGCTAAGCACACCACTGTGAGCATGCAGGCACCATTATACCCAATCGTACCGACCAAATTAAGACAATTAGCAGCAACAGATTTGATGGGACCTTAGCCAAGAACAAGAAGAGGATATACTGTAAGTAGGCTGTTTAGGTTTTTTTATTGGTAACGCCACCTCTGTATGAAAATCACTGGCTGTGCTGTGTGCAGTCTGTGGCTGCTTTGCATTGTTGTAATACTCGCCATTGTAGTGTTAGGCAGCTGGATGTGAACAGCGCGTAGCGTTGCGCAGTTGGAGGTGAGCCGCCAGCAGTGGTGGATGTGGGGAGAGAGATGGCGGAGTTTTGAAATTTGTCATGAACTGCTATATTTATATATGATGATATCAAGGTAAATACATTGTTTGTTCTCTGTTAATATCTTTCATTTGCTAACTATCCCTATCTTTTATTTAGCTGGCAGTAGTGGCGCTCGCTGTATTGCAGTAGCTTGAGCAGCGAAGATTTTTGTGAGGTAAGTGATTTGTGAAAGGTATAGTTTAATGTTAGTCAGGGCCATTCTTTTGTAGGGAATTTTGAAAGTCAGATTGCGTTGCGCTAACAAAATATTGTGTGTCAGTTTAAGCACAGTCATGTATAATTGTTCACAGGGGACGTTTCATATGTCGACCCTTAGCCGAGGATACCTCACTGGAATCTTCTGATTTTTTCTTGTAGTTTGTGTAATTAGTGTAGCTATTGTTTATTGCTAGCGCGTAATTGTAGAGAAAATCTCCTTTGTAGTTGCAGTCTTTCATTGTTGTACAGTAAAACAGTTGTGGCATGCATGTAGATTTGCACCAAGTATTTCGCAGCTGCAATTAACTAGATATTATTTTCAGTGTTATTTTTGCTCTTCAAATTGTGTTTTTCTGTGTTATCGTGTGAAATATTGTGACAATTATGGCGTGTGGAAAACGTAATACTAGGCTCCAAAGTAAACTGAGAAATGACAGTGAAGACGAAAGCAGTGTGTTAGCGCCACCGAGTAGTGAATTAACTGATGTTCAAAGTAGTAATTTGGTAATTGTGAATAGGGAAACGGAGCGGGCTGCAAACAATGGTGTAGACAGTGAAACAGGTAGTGAACAGGGAAGCATTATCGATCGATCGGTCGGCAACAGCTCGCCTCAGGAATCCGAAATGACAGGACACAATTTCGCAAATACTGTAGATTCAGGTTTTGGGTCATCACCTTTTTCTCAAATAAGTCAAGACACTTTTTCTGCTTGTCAAAATGTGAATGTTGCCGGTGCAAATGCACCGCCGAAAAGCGTAGAGAAACAGATTCCAGACACTAATACATTATTATTGCAATTAATGCAACAAATGGAACAAAATCAGAGACAAATGGGACAAAATCTTAAAAAGTTAGACACAGTGGAACAAAATCTTAAAAAGTTAGACACAATGGAACAACACCAGAGACAAACACAGCAACAGTTAGACACAATGGAACAAAATCTTCAAAAGTTAGACACAATGGAACAACACCAGAGACAAACACAGCAACAGTTAGACACAATGGAACAAAATCTTCAAAAGTTAGACACCATACTTGAACAAACACGTGAAGATGTAACTACTGAGTTACATAACATTGAATCGAAATGTCAAAAAGTCTGTAATGACGTAAAAACAAATTTGTGAGCATTTTCAACCTATTTTTTCGCGGCATGAAAATGCATTACAGAATCACGAAGCAGCCATAAAAGAACTGCAAATCATTGTTCATGAAAATCATGAGACCTTGTGGGCTAAAATTGACTCAGTTGCATCTACCGATTCGGTTACGCAACTTGCAAAAACTCAGGAAAACTTAAAGGACACAGTAGATTCGATTTCAACACAAATGGACACTCTGAAACTTGGTTCAGAAAAACACACTGAGGAAATGTGTTCACTATCGGAGAAAGTAGCCGAACTTTCGGATCAGGTCACTAACTTATCTACAAAGGTAGATGATGATCTGAATGACACAAGACCTGTAGCCTTCACTGACACAGAAGAGTATGAACAAATTAGAAAATTCAAACAGAATCAAAATCAAATCAATACACAGTACAAAAGAGAAATCCGGGAAGTACAAGATCAGCTGACACAGGTAATACAAGAATTACGTATTTCAGAGGATACTCGCGCCCCAATACGGGAAGAGGGACACAGAAATACGGAACAGCCACAAAATAATAACACAGGGCATTTCGGAAGTTATGAAAGAAATTGGCAATGTGCACCGAATTTTGAGATGGAACGGCCGACACGACCTAACAATGACTGATATGCGACTCGCCGACATGATGATTTTGACTATAAGCTGTTCATTACTACACGTAAATTCAAAACATTTAAGAATTCTGGCAACGACATTCATCCACAAGCATGGCTCCATCAATTCTCTCATTGTTTTCCTCCCAACTGGTCGTTAGAACACAGATTAGAATTTATGTGTGGCTACTTGGAGAATGAACCAGCTGTAAGAATGCGATCGGTAATTCACAATTGCCACAGTGAAGGAGAGTTTTACCATGCCTTTCTCTCAGCATATTGGTCTCAAGCCACACAAGACCGAGTAAAACATAGCATCATAATGATGAAACGTTTCGAACAATCTGAATTTTCCAGTCTTATGAAATATTTTGAAGACATGTTGCATAAGAATCAGTATCTTTCAAACCCATATAGCCCCTCAGAACTCATCCGCACTTGCTTAATCAAATTGCCTGAACATTTACGACATATTATTTTGGCAGGACGTTGCAAAGACGACATTGAAGCATTTCAGGGACTTTTACAAGAATTAGAAATTGACACTGACAATCGCGGAACGCGAAACCAGGAACACAACAATTACAGGTCACATACGTCACAATTCCGCGATGAAAGAAATAATAACTGGACACGACAAGGCTATTCTCACAACACATATCGTGACCAAAACAGACACCACCCGTATGACAACTGTTGGCAGAGTATTAATAATTACAGGGAAAGATCACCTCTCCGCGGTAGTGACTATTACAGAGACAATCAGAGAAACAGACAATTGGGGAACCAAAATAATTATTATCAAGGGAGACAGAATAACTTTAGACGCAACGGACCAGCGCGCAGTTACGATTCAGGGAGAAATTCTCCACCATGTGACCGACAAGAAAGAAACTATGGAATCTACCGACATGACGACAGACGATATGATCGTAACGACAGACCTGAATTGCATCAGAACTGGTGGGATTCAAACAGAGCAGGGCCCTCTCGTCACGGTGAATTTGTAGAAGCTAGGTCTCCTAATCCCAATAACGACGCGCGCCAACAAAGGAACAGACAATGACTCGCACCGCAGGCAGCCACCTGCGCCAGCTGGCTCAGAGAAAAATAACACAGACGCTAACCTTGAGAAAAGATTTAACATTCCTTACCGACATATAAAACATGACAATTGCTTTCCAGTTGAAACTCTGCGTACTAGAAAGAGTAAAGGTTTACACCACATTTCACATGTAAAACCATTTATTGAAAGATAATCTGCTTTTTAACTTTGTCTTTGCCATAAAACTTTTCACTTCACATTTCTAGTATGCTTTGACAGACTTAAGAATCTGTTAACATACAACAATGTTTGAAGTTAAATATCCAGTCAAGAACCAAGAGAACTTATTTAAACAGAAATTACGAATGCATTGTTATTGTGGACAGACGACACAGTGTTATTGTGTGTGTGCATTCTTGCTTGTTTGTTGCACGATTACGTAACGACTATAAGGCTCACATACTTAGAACATTTACCAGTGCTGCTAATGAGATTTTAATGCAACATTTTGGTTTATTTGAAAATACATTCTGAATTTAAAGTGCTTTCTGAGAGACACCAGATGACACAGAGGTTAGTTTATGTGACAGCTACACGATTTTATCACGACGCTACTAATGAGTGACAATTTACAATGTTGCTTTTGCAGTGTTTCTGTTTTATATCTGCACAGTTTTCTGTTTTATTCTGGAAAGTAAAACAGGTTTTAGTAGTAACTTTTGTGGTATAGCTACAATGAGACTGCCTTTTCCGTAGCACAACAATACGTTACAGCACAGTACTTTCCTCATCACGGCAATAAGCGTAATAACTAAGACATTTATACGCAAAGCATTTCACTTTTGTGTATTATGAGGTAAGTACATTGACTTCTGCAGAACTTAGCTTTCGGAGGACGATAACTACGACACTTCCACACAGATTATGTTGCAACAAGACGCACAGTTTAGCGCTACAGTACACGTATTTGAGTAATTAATTTTGTACTTAAAATATTTATTTTTAAAGATTTTTGAATTACAAAGAAAGTTTTCCGTGATACATTTCATTCGATTGCTGTAATCTGTAACACCTGAGGGTATAATTACATTAATCCTCAGGGGGGTACACGCTTACTTTGTGTACCATGTGTGTGGCAACCACATAGAACCCTAGCTAATATGGTATTTGCTTATACAACTTTACACATCGGTACCATATTTCTCTAACACACAAATTACACAGCTATCTGATCATTTAACTGAGAGATAAACATTTTTATACTACGTCAGTGACACATGTTTACACAATACACAGTTGGGTAACTTCACACTTATGAAACTGTATTTTGTCTGTACTTTGTAAACTGTTCATATTTTTTCGGAATCATTGTGATACTATGAGAGCTTTGAATGATGTATTTGGTAAGGGAGCATGATTTTAAAGTACGTTTGAGGTAGATGACACTATTGAAATGAGCAGAGAATTATTTTTTAGGTTTTGAAATTATTGCAGAAAGCTACGACGTTTTTGAGATTTGACTGAGGTGTTATGATGTTATTATTACGACGACGATGTGTACTATGCTGTTGAGATATGTTTATGATCAATAAGATGATGCTACCGTATATGAGGAATAAGAAGTATGTTGGAAACCAAGAATCGTACTTTAAGAGTTATGAAATATGCGTAAATGCGTGACTATATCACAATGCTGACGAATATTTTATTTGGACACTTATATTTATAGGATTTTCTTTCTACAGATTTGCAACGCTAATTCTTGACCTGTGAAATATTTTTATGTGAGACTGTCACTGTAGCGGAAACTGCTGTCGTAAATATTTCCGTAAGAAAGTTAAGTGACCACCTGCACGTAATGCGTCGCGGGCACCCACCTGGGCGACAGCCGCCCGAAAAAAAGCCATTAGCCTTTCAGCGGCACAGGTAGAAAAAAAAGGGGAGGCCATTATCCTCGCTATTGACGTTCCTTTGTAGAAAGCATCGCAAAAACGACACGGTCGAACTTGAAAACATATGGAAAATGCTTATGAATTGATGGGAAATATTCTTACATCTGCAAACCTGATAATGACAAGTGTCTTTCTACGAGAGTTGAGAGCTACTGACTTATGAATGATGTTTTTATGCTTTGGTTTGCGTAATTGCTTATTTCATTTGACATCTGTTTTCCAGCTGTGTTGCAGCATTGGTTTCATAAAATAAAATTAAATGCATTTGCTAATGTGAACACTTTCTGTCAACAGATCTATTAAATAATAATTTTGTGATCCACATTCTTCAAAAAAGGAGCACTTGGAAAGGAAAGAACAATAAGAAGGGACTAGTAACAGTAACTGCATACATAATATTCTTTTCAAGTACATGGTAATATTTCTTTTACAATAAGTTGTTGTGGTGCACCACTTTAATTACTTAGACATTAAGATGTGATTATACATTTCCCTTATCTGCATTGTTATCTTTAGTGTACTATTTTTTCTGCTTGAGCTATGTCATGTTTAGATATAAGCTGCTGTTTGCCAGGCATAGTGCTACTGAACTTTAATTTGTGTTACTCTGCTAAGCCAGATTTATTTTTTTGTTTGCTGCGCATTGCCTCATATTAGTTGTAATGTTGAATTGCTTGGTAATTTAGATTTACTGTAGCTTGCTTTGCGATTTTCCATTTTTTTTCATTGCTGTTTATATTAATTGTTTTATGTGCTGCTACATTGCCTCGTCCCTTAGTTTAGCATCTGAGCTCAGTAGATTTAAGTTAGCTTAAGAGGGGGTAGACTATATAAGAAACTGACTATGGAGAATAGGTAAAGAATGCATTGCGAAGTTATATGAAAAAGATTTGGGCCCAAATGAGTATTGTACAATCAGAAATAATTATTTTGAAAGAAATATGAACAGAATACAGAAAGCAGGCTTAGATAGGACTTTTTGGGAATAATGATGAACAAAGGAAGATCTCCATGCAAAATACTGCAGTAAAACAAACCCTGTCCTTTCCCTTTTGTGTTATCCCACTATATGTTTGTGTACCCTTGTGTATTTGTTTTCTTCCTGTCTCTGTGTACTGTTTCATAGAACTTTTTTCTCTTCTAATACTAAGTTACATTCACTATGATGAGGAATACTGTTATCCTCAAATACAATTGGCATTAATAATGTGTTATTTACTTTGTAAAGATGTTTAGACATTATTTATTCTGTTTTGTGGTAATGCTCATGTGTGAAGTTGATGTTTCGAAAGTTATTCTGATCTTTTATGTATGTACTCATGTCATAATTCCTGTAACACTGACGTATATGTCTATTTCTATTCTTTTGTAACGCCTGTTTTACTACAAATGTTATCTGTATTGTTATGTTCTTTAATGATGTATTTTGTACCTTTGTAATTGTATTCTCATGTTATAAAATTGTAATTGACACCAGTTCATCTTATTATTAACTTGTAAGTTACATTTCACTGCACACGTTTCTGTTGGTCATAGTATATGGACAATTTGTGAGAAGTAGGGACTGTTAGTGTTTGCACATGTGTTAATAATTCAGCAAGGGACTGGATAACAGCATTGTTGGTTCTAAGGACAGTTTCGAAAACTTTGTGAGTGCACAAGTGGTGGTTTATGGACTTGCTATATTATCCGCAAGACTCTTCAGTGGTGATTGTGCACCTGCACAGTCACAACAGATGGCTGCTGGCGTCTCTACAAGGACTACAGTGGGTCTGCATCTTTGATGACCCACCAGTACCATTATCTCTACAAGGACTACAGTGGGTCTACATCTTTGATGATCCATCAATACCATTATTTCTACAAGGACTGCAGTGGGTCTGCACCTCTGGTGGCCCACCAATACCGTAATCTCTACCAGGACTACACTGGGTCTGCTCTGTGATGACCTACCTACCAATATTCTTCAAAACTTCTACTGACTCTGCTGTGGGTTTGCTCTGTTGTGGCGCATTACCTGTCTGCATGTCGAGAGTCAGCACTGTCTTTCCGTTGGGAGGTCAACACTACTTCTTCAAGACTGCATGGAAATCCACTACTTCTGTGTGCATTTTCTTTTACTGCTCAGACTTTGAGAAAAACACTGCAATTTTACTGTGACGAATGATGAGGACTGTCTTTATGGACTGTGAGAAAATTTGAGCTTTTGACCAACATTGTATCAATAAGTGTGTGCATTTGATTTCTTTGTTATTGTAATTATGAAAAATTTTTTCAAATCTGTATTGGCCACTGCCCAAACCAATTTGTAAAATTTTTTTGTGGGGAGCATGGGGGCTATGTAAGTAGGCTGTTTAGGTTTTTTTATTGGTAACGCCACCTCTGTATGAAAATCACTGGCTGTGCTGTGTGCAGTCTGTGGCTGCTTTGCATTGTTGTAATACTCGCCATTGTAGTGTTAGGCAGCTGGATGTGAACAGCGCGTAGCGTTGCGTAGTTGGAGGTGAGCCGCCAGCAGTGGTGGATGTGGGGAGAGAGATGGCGGAGTTTTGAAATTTGTCATGAACTGCTATATTTATATATGATGATATCAAGGTAAATACATTGTTTGTTCTCTATCAATATCTTTCATTTGCTAACTATCCCTATCAGTAGTTAGTGCCTTCCATAGTTTGAATCTTTTATTTAGCTGGTAGTAGTGGCGCTCGCTGTATTGCAGTAGCTTGAGCAGCGAAGATTTTTGTGAGGTAAGTGATTTGTGAAAGGTATAGTTTAATGTTAGTCAGGGCCATTCTTTTGTAGGGAATTTTGAAAGTCAGATTGCGTTGCGCTAACAAAATATTGTGTGTCAGTTTAAGCACAGTCATGTATAATTGTTCAAAGGGGACGTTTCAATACTTACGTATTAGTGTTTGTTGAACTAACGTCCAAATACGTTACATTTACGCCACTGAAGAGGGCGACAGGACGAACTGTATCACGAGCCCTAATCCGGGATTTCCTACCACAGGTTGGTCATGTGAGTAGAATTATTTCTGATAACGGGCCACAGTTTAAGTCAAAAACATGGAAGGAGACGTTGCGTCGATGTAAAATTGATCCCATTTTTATATCTTCACACCATCCGAGCTCGAATGCTGCAGAACGGATTATTAAAGAACTCGGAAACTTGTGCCGCTTGTACTGTAACAAACAGCACACGACATGGGACGTTTTCCTTAAAGACTTCCAGGAGGTGTTCAATGAGGCACCCCATGGGATAACAAAATTGGCACCCATTACAGTACTGAAAAACCGGATTCCTAAGGACTTGATAACCGAGGTCGTAAACTTCCCACCAAGGGCGCGAACGCAGCACCAAGCCATAGTGGATTTGGCTCTCAAGAGGATACGGGCTGCAGCAGAGGTCAGGAAGAGACGTGCCGACAGGGGAGCTCGTCTACGACACTTCCAAATAGGACAAAAGGTGCTCGTTAAGTCTTTCCGACTTTCGAACAAAAAATGAAATGCCAAAAATTCTATTCTGTTTACAACGGCCCGTACCGTCTAAGGAGAGCAGCTCACCAGAACGCTTATGAATTGGAGACGCTGAAAGGAAAGAAGTCCATAGGACTCCACCACATCTCTCACATAAAGGAGTTCGTGGAATAGTAGTAGTGTACGTGGTGTACATAGTAGAATGGGCAAATACATGAACCTTGCTATAGTAGTAGTGTAAGTGGTGTACATAGTAGAATAGGCAAATATATGAACCTTTCTTCGGGGAACAATAATCGTTGCATTAATAGATTAAGATTTTAAAAGTATTAACACGCTGCGTTTTCTCGCAGAAGAATTTACTGCTGTTAACTTTTTTTGTCTATGTTCGGGATCTCCTCTGTCGTTGCGATAAGAGGCACTACCTTTCCATGAGCAATGTTTTTGTCCTTTCCTATCAGGTGTCCATGTTAAGGGATAAAGATGAGTGACGAGATGTCGCACAAACGGGCGCATACAAGAACGTGCTCTTAGAAGCGTTCTGAGAAGTCGTGATACGCTCCATAGCGGCCACAACCAGTTCGTGAGACGTTCATACCAATGCTTGCAGGCACGCGTCAGTGCACTGCAAGATTGTGGTATATTGCGTGATTTAGAGGATGAATGTGGGCAGTATAGTTTTTTTTGCAGAGCTGCGCCAACATCGTTGTCTTGCAAGTCGGGGTGAACCTGTGAGCGTTTGACTCCAATGGTGCCCTAGACGAGAGAAATGCGGGCATAAAGCCTACCATGCCAATGTGCTGGTTGGGGATTTAGCGTGCTGCTCGTGACTGTCACAAATGAATAACGAGGGACTTATACTTGGATATTCGTGACATACTGTGTAGCTGGCGTGTGTTGGGCGACTGAATCCTCAACAGGAACCAGTCCTGGCTTGGTCATATTACATTACCTCTGGGAAGGTGTACTTTGATCGCGAAAACCGCATCACATAGAGAAGGAAGTTGCAACTATAAATTTATTGTCGTGTATAGCCATGGCTAACCCAGTCTCTGGAGTTTCAGTGAGGCGAAATGAAAACTCAGTGGTCATGTCGTACGGCGCGCACATCACTGTCGTCAATAGCGGGGAGCAGCGAGACATCTCAACGTAACAGGAATTATGTAAGAGTATTGTATAAGGTAAAAAAAAAGGTACGATATACTAGGATAAGTTAAACTGTAGGATTTAACAATAACTAGATTAATATTGTGGGGGTTTTCTACCACAAGTGTTCGGCGCGCTCCTGTTGGGATGTTATTTTACAGGTCATCAAATCACAGACCCAAGATGGAGGGACGACTGGCGAGCAAACGTAGAATAGTTGCTTGTTCTTTATAAGCTCAGTAAAACTTCGACCTGCATAATAACATAATTTATTCAAAAGACATAAAATGTAGATCGTTGGCAAATGGTAGTTAATTCTTGAGCATGTCTACTGTCGATCTATATAATTAATAGTAATATTAGTGCGGGCCCGCACATTTAGCTGTTCATCCAGTTTAGCGTCACACACCATGTACAGTAGTGAGACCGGTCACTACACAAAGATCAAGATAAATTATTTCCATGTCTAAATTTGATACACCAAGATTTTGTTAAAATGATAGCCATAGATTAATAACTATAAAAGTAAAATAAGAGTGTCTGAAATGACAGACCATCAATGTGTCATTATGCAAATTTATTATAACATAGAAGGTCGTGGGAAAAAGTTAGGCATAAGATTTTTGTCAGAACTGTGCAGATGACGGGTATCGTGGCAATGCAGAGGCCAGCCAGCGCAAAAACAAGAGGTCTTCGGCTACCTGCAAGAAGGCGCGCATCCGGTCCTGCAAGCTGACAGTCACCGGGCCGTATACCTGTGGGATTAGGTGGGATCCTCGCCGGGCCACAAGCGAAAGTGAGGCTGGCCGTTGACACTGACACGCGACCCACACGCGACAGCCTGCTAGCTCTCCGGACGCGGCAGCCGTTTGGAGGGATTCCCTGTGGCAGACCACGTTGTCGTGAGTACACGAAGGAGATCACATATCGTGTCAGAACCTGCGCCTCATGTGCCTCAGGACAGAAAGGGACGCTATATACTCACCTGTTTGGGTTTTTACAACTCACTAGCATTGGCCGATCTGCATACACAAAGCAGTATCGTGCCACACTAACAAATGAATGGTTCCATTTCTAACTTCTCCTCTCTATTAGAGAGCAGTTTTAGCAATCGTCGCTCCTAGTTTGATCCTGTATGGATGACCTCACACACTTGTGGAGTCACTCCACGTGCCATCATCCCTCGTCGAACTGCAATATTGGGAAACGTAAAGTACTGTCCAGCGAGAGAAGAGACCTAGACTAGTGATGTATCCCAACAAGTAGACCTCAGAGACAATTAATCGACGTGAGGAGAGCCTATCACTGTGTCTTCCTACCGTACTGCCGTGATCATATGCGTGGGTCTTGGTGCAATCTCAACAGAGTACTGCAGATGCTCCAGCACACCATGCGTGGGTCTTGGTGCAATCTCAACAGAGTACTGCAGATGCTCCAGCACACCCTATTGCCATTGCAACAACGTAGCAACAACGTAGCAACAACACCTGACGTTTAGCCCTATGTGATGTCAGTACTGTGGAATTTGTGAAGTGCTTCGAATATTTCTAACAATGTGATTTAGTGCCTCATTCTCAGCACTGTCATGAACTTTGTGCAATGTGCACGCACAACTTGATGCCCCATGAACCTTGTTTTTTTTTCTTAAATTTCTTTCTCTTGTGTTGTTTTTGTAATGTATGTTATACCTTGTATGTGTTTGTATTTTGCACTGCAATTCTTGTTACAAATTACTGTATTGTTCTCCACACCATGTGTTTTTTGTATTTTGTATTTATTGTTGTGTGTATGCAAACAGTGTGCCGGAAGTCCACATAAACTGAAGCAGATACCACCACTGTCATTGTGAATGGACCATCAGTTCAGGGAACATTTTGTAAAGGTTATTCTTCCTGCAGGGAGACAGAATGAATTGGAGGTTGTAATTAGATTCTGAAAGGTCACAAAGAGATTGTTAACTTAAATAGTATCATGTGTGAGTGAGTTCAGGTTAGTTTAATGATTAAAATTGTTGTAACATCTTGGGCATTTAATTGCGGAGCACTCCAACTCTGATTGTAAAGAATAAATTGCTCCATATTTGGCTCACATGCCCGGGCCATATTTAGAGAGTGAATGTCTGTGTGAATCGGTGTTTGGAAGGTGCTCCCTGGGTATGGATGTGTGATGTGAGTGTTAGTGTTCCATATTAAGAAGGTGAAGTTGGCTACATCATAAATAATCCTCCCTCTATGAGCTGCATTTTTCAGTTGCAGTGATTTTCTTTATAGAGTGCAGCATGTGCAGCCAGTTTGCGAGATTGTTCTTGGGCGATTGACTCACTACCTTGCTCCTAAGTGAGCCAACCGCTCACCAATTACAATCTAAAATGGCGTAGGGGCAATGAGAGGTGGCATGAGCCCCATCTCATATTTATATCTTACGATTTTCCTCTCTAATTGCATGCAGTGAAAAGTCGCTATGCCTTCACACGCGGACTTCCCACGCAGCGTCTCTCGTCACCCGGGTGGTCCGGTGACAGGCGGGCTACACTGATCTGGAAAGGGTTAAGCCGACGGGTGTGAGGAAGTCGAGTGAATGCTTTGCAGACGCCGACATTGTCAAAAGACACGCCCGGAGGGGTCTGAAGTAGCGGCTGGGCTAGAGGTTCCGTTACTTCACAGAATCTTAGCGAAAACACTTTCTGGCGGGCTACCAGCGAGGCTTGGGAATGACTTGTGTACCCAGGCAGTTGTGGTGGGAAAATTCCCGCGCTTTCTGCAAAATAGTAACTGTGATTGGCTTGCTCAGGGCATAGCTCCGTGACGTAGCAAAATCAGCGCAGAAATTGACGCCAAGAATCTCCATTGGTGGAATGGTAGTGCTCCGGCAATGGAGTGGAATTTTCCGCCGGTTTTCGAGTTGCTGATTGGAACGTTTAACCGCGGCCACAGTTGTGGGGGCGGGAATGTTGTGTGTTCGGCCTGTACAGGTGCTCTAGGGAGTCGGCTCTCGCCTTTCGGTCGAGGACGTCGAAGCAACCAGCCATCGCCTCCAGTACGCCAGATCGTGTTCTGGCAGTTAAGAAGACAGTTTGGTAATGTATGTCCGCAGCACCGGCAGATAGGGATTTTCCTAGGTGATAATCAGAGCTCAGCAGAGCGTGCCTGTTCGTCTTTTTCTAACTTTGTTCTGTCTTGAGTAGCAGCAATTAATGTTGGGTTAGCTGTGTGTCTCTCTTAAGATTTGAGTGGCAAGGAATTGGCTCCACATACCACTTCGTCATAAACCTCACAATCTAGTTTAGGGACAACTTCACCTTCACGGCGTTTGTTTGAGTATCCAATTTGATGTATTATAAATGTTTCATGTGTTTTTGTTTATTATTTTGTGTTTAGTTTTAATAAATCATATTGTTATTTTGGACAGAACTTTCATTCTGTTAATCGGTAGAGCAACCCATCATTTCTCACTACATTAATGAAACCTTCCTTTATTTAACTTATTTATCAAATTAAATTGTTGCAGGTGCCAAACTCTCTTTTACTTCACTTGCAGGGTTGATTACAGTCAGTTCGCGTATATTTTTAATCCATGTGCAACAGCAAAAGTCGGAGTTGGAAGAAGGGGGGCTTAGAGCATCATTTGCATATGTAGATTCTAGAAGAATTTAGTGTTAAATACACTGCTTGCCCTGGCACCTCGCAAAGTAAGTGCTTTCCCACAATGTAGTTACGAGTGGTGTGATAAATTTATCTGCAGTGTTTACGAAAACAGCAAACGGTAGTAACATGTAGTTCCGTATGTCCCGCTAGAGAGAACTTTCTACTAAAAGAGGTTGTTTTGTTTCATTGTATTCATTACATTGTCATTGAATTTAAACAAACATATCTTTGGTCGTTAACTTATCTATTCGTTCTATAGGCATAATTTATTTTAATCTTTTCCAGATACTTGACTACAGGTGACAGTCGCCCGACCATAGCTTTTTCTTTTCGGTTGGTACGTTCAACAGTCTCAGAAATTGTGAAACAAGTGTGCCAGGCAATATGGACTGTACTACAACCCAAGTATTTACCTACTCCTACAACAGAGATGTGGAAGAAATCTGAAGAAGGATTTCTAGAACTTTGGGGGTTTCCGAACTGCCTTGGAAGCATAGACGGAAAAGATGGTTAAAATGCCCGGAGGATAGTGGATCCCAGTTCTTCTGCTACAAACAATTCTTTTCGCTGCTTCTCCTGGCGATTGTTGATCCATACTACGAGCTTACAATAGTTGATATTGCAAAATATGGACGTCACAGTGACAACACTATTTCTGAGAATTCAGCTTTCTATCAAGAGTATATCGAGGGCAAAAGTATTCCACCTCCAAATCAGGATCGCGTGTATCGTACAAAAAGTTGTATTGTCTCACATCCTCTTATGAGTCTTTCTGTGTCCATGATGCATGCACTACGAGCTGCAAGACAAAAACCGCCTCACGCCGCTGCTTCCAGTGTGACCACAGAGCAGTTTAGTGCGCCAACAGAGGCAAGCAGCCGCTCCGGCTTGCGGCGAATCTGTAATCTGTGACAACCCGGCGGCGGCCGGTGCGGCAGGCCGGTTGCCGGTGCGTCAGAGCCGCACTCTGTGTGACCGCCACCATACAATAACGTTCTTCGATGCGGCCTTGATTGCGATATATCGTTGCCAGCAGTGTTTCACTAAGGGCGGCGCCACCTCCCTGTTTTGGAAGTCAGAAACCGTGATGGGCGGCGCATGCGCCGTGTACTGAACGGTGGCCTATATAGGACGTCGAATTGCAATCTTGCGTCAGTTCTCAGCGGGACTCATCAGCAGAAGCAGCATTTCCTGAAGATGGCGAACAGTTGGATCGCCGAAATATCGAGTCAAGTTGATTTTAGGATCCGGCAGCAAACCCGAAAAGACTTTCACGTCTGCTAACAGTCATTGGATCTCGACCAACACGAGCAGCAATGTCGCGATAGGTACACAGCAATCGCGATAGGCTACAATCCGACCTTTATCAAAGTCGGAAACGTGATGGTACGTATTTCTCCTTCTTACACGAGGCATCACGACAACGTTTCACCAGGCAACGCCGGTCAACTGCTGTTTGTGTATGAGAAATCGGTTGGAAACTTTCCTCATGTCAGCACGTTGTAGGTGTCGTCACCGGCGCCAAACTTTTGTGAATGCTCTGAAAAGCTAATGATTTGCATATCACAGCATCTTCTTGCTGTCTATTAAATTTCGCGTCTGTAGCACATCTTCGTGTGTAGCAGTTTTAATGGCCAGTAGTGTATGTGGTCGTCTCAATGTACGTTGTTCGTAATTGTTAATCCTAAGTATTTGATTGAATTCACAGGCTTTAGGTTTCTGTGATTTGCCATGTAACCGAAATTTAGCGGATTTCTTTTAGTAACCATTTGCGTGACTTCGCACTTCTCATTATTTAGAGTAAATTGCCACTTGTCACACCATACAGATATCTTGTTGAAACCTTTTTGCAGTTGGTTTTGATCATGTGATGACTTTACAAGACGGTAAATGACAGCATTATCTGAAAACAGTGTAAGAGGACTGCACAGATTGTCTCCAAAATCTTTTATACGTATCAAGGACAGCAAAGGGCGTATAACACTCCTTGGGAAACGACCGATATCACTTCTGTTTTACTCGATGACTTTCCTTCAGTCACTTCGAACTGCGATCTTTCTGGAACGAAATCACGAATCCGGTCGCACAACTGAGACGATACTCCTTTTGGCACGCAATTTGATTAGGAGTCGCTTGAGAAGAACAGTGTCGAAAGCCTTCTGCAAATCTAACGTATGGAATCAATCTGACATCCCCTGTCAATATCACTAATTACTTCGTGTGAAAAAACAGCTAGCTGTGATTCACAAGAACGAATTGGGCTAATTGTCAATAAATCTTTTTCTTCGAGGTAGTTCATAATGTTCGAACATAATATATGTTCCAAAATCCTACTGCATATCGAAGTCACTGATAAGCGTCTGTATTCAGCGGATTATTGCTGTTTTCTTTCTTGAGTACTGGGGTGTCCTGTGCAACATTAGCACCGGTCCTTGAACGAGCAAGTAGTTGTATATATTACTAGGTGTGGAGCTATTGTACTATCATTCTCTGAAGGAACCTAACTCTTATATAATCTACACTGGAGGCTTTTCCCTTATCGAGTGACTTAAACTGTTTCGTTACACTCAGAACATCTACGGCTAAGTTACTCATGTTAGAAGTTGCCCTTGATTCGAATTATGGAATATTTACTTGGTCTTCTTTGGTGAAGGAATTTCGGAATACCGTGATAGTAACTCTGCTTTAATGTCAGTGTCGTCAGTGATATCACCATTGTTATCGGACAGTCAAATGAAATGTCGTGTGGCGAGTGCCTCCCAGCGGGTAGACCTGATCGCTTAGTGCAAGTCTTTTGAGGTGACGCCGCTTCGGCGATATGCGCGTCGATGAGGATGAAATGAGGGTGATGAAGACGATACGAACACACAGTCGCTCAGCCGAGAAATTCTCCAACTCTGGGAATCAAACGCAGGCCCTCCGGCATGACAAGCCGGTGCGCTGCTGTCTACTCAGCTACGGTGGTGGACTTACCGGACAGTGAAGGGGAATTGACTGTGTCATGCCACTGTTGTACTTTTCACATGACCAGAATTTCTTTGCATTTTCTACCAGATTTCAAGACAGAGTTCCGATGTGGAAACTGTTAATACCATCTAGCATCATGTTGTTGTTATAACTAAAATTGATAATGAAATGAGTACTTCAAGCAGGAACAGATTGCGGACGAAAAAGTGGATCTGCAGCAGGTAAATACACTAATGGCCATTAAAATTGCTACACCACGAAGATGACTTGCTACAGACGTGAAATTTAACCAACAGGAAGAAGATTCTGTGATATGCAAATGATTAGCTTTTCAGAGCATTCACAAAAGGTTGGCGCCGGTGGTGACACCTACAGCGTGCTGCCCTGACGAAAGTTTCCAACCGATTTCTCATACACAAACAGCAGTTGACCGGCGTTGCCTGGTGAAACGTTGTTGTGATTCCTCGTGTAAAGAGGAGAAATGCGTACCATCACGTTTCCGACTTGATAAATGTCAGATTGTAGCCTATCGCGATTGGGGTTTATAGTATCGCGACATTGCTGCTCGCGTTGGTCGAGATCCAATGACGGTTAGCAGAATATGGAATCGATGGGTTCAGGAGGGTAAACGGAACGCCGTGCTGAATCCCAACGGCTTCCTATCACTAGCAGTCGAGATGACAGGCGTCTTATCCGTATGGCTGTAACGGATCGTGCAGCCACGTCTCGATCTCTGAGTCAACAGATGGGGACGTTTGCAAGACAACAACCATCTGCACGAACAGTTCGACTACGTTTGCAGCAGCATGGACTATCAGCTCAGAGCCCATGGCTACGGTTACCACTGACGCTGTATCACAGACAGGAGCGCCTGCGATGGTGTACTCAACGACGCACCAGGGTGCACGAATGGCAAAATGTCATTTTTTTTCGGATGAATCCAGGTTATGTTTACAGCATCACGATGGTCGCATCCGTGTTTGGCGACAAATCGGTGAACGCAAATTCGAAGAGTGTATTCGTCATCGCCCTACTGGCGTATCACCTGGCCTGATGGTATAGGGTGCCATAGGTTACACGTCTCGGTCACGTCTTGTTCGTATTGACGGCACTTTGAACAGTGGACGTTACATTTCAGATGTGTTACGAGCCGTGGATCTACCCTTCATTCGATCCCTACGAAAGCCTACATTTCAGATGGATAATGCACGACCGCATGTTTCAGGTCCTTTACGGGTCTTTCTGGATACAGAAAATGTTCGACTGCTACCCTGGCCAGCATATTCTCCAGATCTCTCACCAACTGAAAACGTCTGGTCAATGGTGGCCGAGCAACTGGTTCGTCACAATACGCCAGTCACTACTCTTGATGAACTGTGGTATCGCGTTGAAGCTGGATGGGCAGCTGTACCTGTACACGCCATCCAAGCTATGTTTGACTCAATGCCCAGGCGCATGAAGGCCGTTATTACGGCCAGAGGTGGTTCTTATGGGTACTGATTTCTCAGGATCGATGCACCCAAATTGCGTGAAAATGTAGTCACATGTCAGTTCTAGTACAATATATTTGTCCAATGAATACCCGTTTGTCATCTGCATTTTTTCTTGATGTAATAATTTTAATGGCCAGTAGTGTAAATAACACAGAGTATACGGAATTAGTGGACGGGAGGGGTGGTGGCTATGTAAAGGAGATCATTTGGGCATGTATATTTGACGACGTAACAGAAGAAGGCAGCAACAAACACATTCCACAAGAACGTGATCACGGCAGGAGCGCGGCATTCTCAGACTGACTGCGATTTTCGACTTAAGCGAATATCCGCGGACGCAGGAGCACGTTACCGTATAGCAAATAGGGCGCCTGAGAATCCGGTAGTAATGACGGTAGTTACCACTCGTCAGGCCATAGAGTACGTGGTCGGCGGGCAGGGCGCTCCAATTAAACGGTGGGGAGCGCAGGACAGGGCCTCATTTTCTCAAGTATGTGCTTCGCCCGGAGCCGTACCGCTCCACAACCTGTGAAACGACTCCTAACGATATAAAAATTAGGTGCCATAAAAACGGCTGGCCCGGCGGGAAATGAAGTTGCACGGGTGAGCGCCCGCTTCAGTCGGCGATGGTGGGCGGCAGAAGGGATAGCGCGGACGTGCCGCTACAGGTAGCAGCAGCAGCAGCAGCCGCCGTAAACAAAAATCGGGAAAAAATAACGAGGGCCGAGAGCGCGCCCGTAGAGCGCTCTGGCCGCCTTCTGACCAACAGCGTCAATTAAAACGTCCGGGTGAGGCCAGCCGCGAGGTTGGCTCGTAAAGCTGGGCAACGCTTCTGCTGGCGGCAGCAGAGGGGGTAAAGCGGTGGTAGGGGAGGTGCAGAAACGCGAACGTACTACGCTGAGAGCGCAGGGGATGTTGTGCAAACCGATCGCCGGTACCTGGAGGGTGTAATGGTTCTTTACTGGCGAAACCATTACCACCCGCCAACCCAATTTTTCGATACCGTAGTTTAATGAATATTTTTCTACGTAATGTCTCATATTTCTCACTCTATTCAAATTTGGTTTCATTTTTATTTGTAGGTACGCCCATATTTTGATATGTTGAAATCGATATAATATTTAGAGTGAATATATTTGTACTTACTGTTATCTTTGAGGCTGGCTTGTGACTTTTGGCGCGGAAGCGTACAGAGTAGTCAAGTTCTTGTGTTGAATATGAATAGTCTTGACTTTGTGTTGGACATGAAAAGATGAGTCTGAGTTGTGGACAATGAAAGTGTTGTGAGTTTTATTAAGAGCAGTAACGGCTGCGAAATTGTATGGTGAAGTAATGTTATGAACATTGTTGTTGTTGTGGTCTTCAGTCCTGTGGCTGGTTTGATGCAGCTCTGCATGCTACTCTATCCTGTGCAAGCTTCTTCATCTCCCAGTAACTACTGCAGCCTACATCCTTTTGAATCTGCTTAGTGCATTCATTTCTTGGTCTCCCTCCACGATTCTTACCCTCCACGCTGCCCTCCAGTACTAAATTTGGGATCCCTTGATGCCTCAGAACATGTCCTACCAACTGATCCCTTCTTCTAGTCAAGTTGTGCCACAAACTCCTCTTCTCTCCAGTTCTATTCAATACATCATTAGTTATGTGATCTACCCATCTAATCTTCAGCATTCTTCTGTATCACCACATTTCGAAAGCTTCTATTCTCTTCTTGTCTAAACTATTTATCGTCCACGTTTCACTTCCAAACATGGCTACACTCCATACAAATACTTTCAGAAACGACTTCGTGACACTTAAATCAATACTCGATGTTAACAAATTTCTCTTCTTCAGAAACACTTTCCTTGCCATTGCCAGTCTACATTTTATATCCTCTCTACTTCGACCATCATCAGTTCCTTCGCTCTCCAAATAGCGAAACTCCTTTACTACTTTAAGTGTCTCATTTCCTAATCTAATTCCCTCAGCATCACCCGACTTAATTCGACTACATTCCATTATCCTCGATTTGCTTTTGTTGATGTTCATCTTATACCCTCCTTTCAAGACACTGTCCATTCCGTTCAACTGCTCTTCCAAGTCCTTTGCTGTCTCTGACAGAATTACGATGTCATCGGCGAACCTTAAGGTTTTTATTTCCCCCCCCCCCCCCCCCATGGATTTTAATACCTACTCCGAACTTTTCTTTTGTTTCCTTGACTGCTTTCTCAATATACAGATTGAATAGCATCGGGGAGAGGATACAACCCTGTCTCACTCCCTTCCCAACCACTGCTTCCCTTTCATGTCCCTCGACTCTTATAACTGCCATCTGCTTTCTGTACAAATTGTAAATAGCCTTTCGCTTGCTGTATTTTACCCCTGCCACCTTCAGACTTTGAAAGAGAGTGTTCCAGTTTTGAACATGTGAAAGGATAAAAAGTTTAATAAATGTGAATTTCTGTGAAAAGTGAATGTGAAGAATTATTTTCAAGTGACCATTGTTTAAAAAAGTATGAAGCACATTGCAATGAAAAACATAAATCATCAAATTAATCCTGAAAGATTGTCTTCGTATGTTCTTCAAGTCGGCATAATTAACATCCGAGTGCCTCTCGCACCAACAGCGATAGTCACGCTACCTAGACAACATTTTTAATTTCGAGCCAAAGCCAGAGCGAGATCGTCATTGGATTGCAAATACAAGATAGTGATATTGTTAATTCTCTTCAGTGACTGTAATCAATTGATGTAGCAATACCTGCCACATTAAAGACCTTTTAGTTGCGCAATAAAAGGTCATACTTTGAGTGCACGACGTGATAATTTTTTAACTAATTAACTGTTAGTGGAGGTATAGTTACAAGGGCTGAACCGGAACCGTCTTTAAAACAAAATTGTCGAGTTCAAATCAAAGTTTAAGTCAAGAAAGCGAAGCAACGGTTCTATTTAGTAATTTGCGTACTGGGATTTCCATACGAGATACGGACCGCTGGTGCAGCCGCTGGGCCGGATATTCATTTCCTGCGACGAACCAACGGCCATCCCCGTACGACGTGGCGGTGGGTACAGATTGTGCCCGGAAAGCTTTACTGCTTACTGAACTACGCACGAGCAGATTCAGCATTGCCTCGGCAAACAGATGTTGTGCAGGGTGTTCCGAAATTCCCATCTCAAGCCTATAGGACTTGTGGAGGGGAGTGATTACATAATACACTACTGGCCATTAAAATTGCTACACCAATGCAGATGATAAACGGGTACTCATAGGACAAATAGATTATACTAGAACTGACATGTGATTACATTTTCACGCAATTTGGGTCATAGATCCTGAGAAATCAGTACCCAGAACAACCACCTCTGGCCGTATAAAAATGTACAAATGTGTGTGAAATCTTATGGGACTTAACTGCTAAGGTCAGCAGTCCCTAAGCTTACACACTACTTAACCTAAATCATCCTAAGGACAAACACACACACACATGCCCGAGGGAGGACTCGAACCTCCGCCGGGACCCGCCGCACGGACCATGACTGCAGCGCCTGAGACCGCTCGGCTAATCCCGCGCGGCCCTCTGGCCGTAATAACGGCCTTGATACTCCTGGGCATTGAGTCAAACAGAGCTTGGATGGCGTTTACAGGTACAGCTGCCCATGCAGCTTCAACACGTTACCACAGTTCATTAAGAGTAGTGACTGGCGTATTGGGACAAGCCAGTTGCTCGTCCACCATTGACCAGACGTTTCCAATTGGTGAGAGATCTGGAGAATGTGCTGGCCAGGGCACCAGTCGAACATTTTCTGTATCCAGAAAGGCCTATACAGGAGCTGCAACGTGCGGTCGTGCTTATCCTGCTGAAACGTAGGGTTTCGCAAGGATCGAATGAAGGGTAGAGCCACGGGTCGTAACACATCTGAAATGTAACGTCCACTGTTCAAAGTGCCGTCAATGCGAACAAGAGGAGACCGAGACGTGAATCAATGGCACCCCATACCATCACGCCGGGTGATGCGCCAGTATGGCGATGACGAATACACGCTTCCAATGTGCGTTCACCGCGATGTCGCCAAACACGGATGCGACCATCATGATGCTGTAAACGGAACCCGGATTCATCCGAAAAAAAAAAAAAATGACGTTTTTCCATTCGTGCACCCAGGTTCGTCGTTGAGTACACTATCGCAGGTACTCCTGTCTGTGATGCAGTATCAAGGGTAACCGCAAGCCATGGTCTCCGAGCTGATAGTCCATGGAGCTGTAAACGACGTCGAACTATTCGTGGAGATGGTTATTGTGTTGCAAACGTCCCCATCTGTTGACTCAGGGATCGAGACGTGGCTGCACGATCCGTTACAGCCATGCGGATAAGATGCCTGTCATCTCGACTGTTAGTGATACGAGGCCGTTGGGATCCAGCACGGCGTTCCGTATTACCCTCCTGAACCCACCGATTCCATATTCTGCTAACAGTCCAATGGATCTCGACCAACGCGAGCAGCAATGTCGCGATAGTTACACAGCAATCGCGATAGGCTACAATCCGACCTTTATCAAAGTAGGAAACGTGATGGTACGCATTTCTCCTTCTTACACGAGGCATCACGACAACGTTTCACCAGGCTACTCCGGTCAACTGCTGCTTGTGTATGAGAAATCGGTTGGAAACTTTCGTCAGGGCAGCACGTTGTAGGTGTCGCCACCGGCGCCAACCTTGTGTGAATGCCCTGAAAATCTAATGATTTGCATATCACAGCTTCTTCTTCCTGTCGGTTAAATGTCGCGTCTGTAGCACGTCATCTTCGTGGTGTAGCAATTTTATTGGCCAGTAGTGTATTTGAATAGGAACTCATGTCTGGAAACGTACCGCTTCTATTCTACGACGATCCTGCCTACTTTATCGTCCTATAAAGTGCACTGGTTACGTTCTTGGAAGCTGTGAAGCTGAATGTTCGTCAGCAAATGTGGTTGCAGCATGACAGTGCCCCACCTCACTTCACTCACCTCACTCAGCATTTGATGCTGTTTGTAAATTGTTCCGCGGTCCTCTATCCTGTGAAAAGTTGTTCTGATGTTGTGCTGGGTGGCCTCCGCCTTGCCTATGCCACTTGCTATTTTTCGACCTATAACTTTGATTGTACACTGGCCCATTTGAAAAATTACCACTAGTTTATGGAGAATTTCCATGCTGCCCAAGCGCAGAATTAAAGGGTGGGTTTCCGTACTGATGTTGTACCTGGTGGTTGTAAATTGGGTGGTATCTCTGCTGATTACTGTAATTGGTTTTCTGCTTCCGTTTAAAGTTATTGCCGTTTGCGTTTTCATAACGGCTGGCAGGTTGGTACCCGCGATCACAGTAGCGCACTCTCTCCTTCGGCGCATTGTTGTCCGCGTGCGATGCATTCTGCTGGCTGCCAGGGAAGAATTTGCCGCTGCCAACCTTGGAGCGCACATCCTCGCTAATTAAATCTAAGGAATCCAGCACAGAAAGGAATACATCCGTGTGTTCTTCGGACACATTTACTAGTTTCTGTCTAATAGACACAGGGAGTTTGCTTTTGAGAGTCATAATTACGTCCTTGGAAGAAATCGGAGAATCCCAGAATTTAATTTTTGCTAGATACTTCTCGAAGTATCGCCGGAGACTTCCATGCTTCTCATTGAAAATTTCCGCACCATACACCTCCTTCCTTAATCCTTGCTGTACCCCATTACTCCAAAATTTTGCCAAGAACATTTTCTCAAACTCTTCATAATTCCTACACGTGTCTACCATTTGCGTTCCCCATAATGCTGCATCACCAGAAATAAAGCCAGTGACGAACTGAATACGCTGTCTGTCTGTCCAGCTCCTGGGAAATATGCCGGAAAAATTCTTTAGGAACACGATGGGGTGTATTTCTCGCTTCTGCGGATGAAAAACAGGAAAAGTGCGAGGCTTAATCACACTTTCCTCTTGCATTAAACTCACGATTGTGGGCGGATCATTTATTTTCCCTACTCGGGACTCAACAGGACTGTAGTTTTGCATGTAATCAGGCGGTGAACGATAAGGAGTTGACTGACATTCGTCACCGTCTAAAGAGTTGTTCCCTATAGTTTGCGTATGCGTGTGCGGATTTTCTACCCAGTTTCTCAGCATTCTGACTTCGTCCACTACTTGCTGCTTCCACTCGGGAAGATCCCGTGTAAGTGTCCTCCGAATCTGTCCCAATTCAGAAACCACTGTGTCTCCAGACTTACCAGGAGCAGCTAAGATTTCATAAGTTACATCCTTGACAGTCTCCCTAAGCTCCTCCCCGACCTTCTTTTCGATAAAAATATCTTTACCCTTTATCCATTCACCGTAGTGTTCCGACAATGCCTCCGCGTGTGCTTTCACGGTGCTCTTAACCTGTTCTTCGATATTGATTGAGTCTATCTGCCTCGACAGATCCTCTACTACACCTTCAATGTCAGATACTGCATTTCTAACTGAGTTTATTTCTTTGGTAGCTGCCTGAATTTTTGTGTTTAATGTTCCAGATACTTCAGCTATTTCACTTTTCACCTGTTTCTGCATTTTCTGAATTTGATCACTGATCTTAGTTTGCACCTCACCCAAATGGGTATTTAATTCAGCCGTAATTTCTTTATGCAGATCTGTTTTGATTGTGCCTAGCTCTGTTTTTAATGATTCGCTTACAGCATCTAGTCGGGCGTTAACAGTCTCATTTTGTGTTTTTATAGTCTCATTTTGTGTTTTTATATTCTCATTTACTGCGTCAAACTGTTGTTTCAGCATTTCCATTAACGCACCGAGGTCATTTGTAGCTGCAGCGGGACGAGTTTGGACTTCAGGGTCACTTTCCCCTGTTACAGACATGGTTAGTTCAGTTTCCACACGGGAACCTACCGTTCGCGATCGTAAAGGGTATGGAATACTATTAACGTCTTCACTCCCGTCTCCTGTTGTCACCTGTCTCTGTTTACTATCTGCCATTTTCGTCAGTAAATCAGGTGCTACGCAAGGCTTTCGTCGTTTGTCAGTGACGTGGTGAGTCCGCTAAGAGCACCACTCTCGCGTGAGCAACAAATGAAATTCTATTTGGCGAGAAGACAAGATGGAACCTAAACGTTTCAGACAAATGAATGAAGATGCTCTTCACTGCAAATTGCACACACTATCCTCCATGTTGAAAATGTAATACAGCTATACTAACAATGGGGAGAAATAATTTCTATTATCAGACTACGAATAATTTTACTTTGAAAGATAAAATAAAGCAGATTTTCTATAGCGGGAAGGAGATAGAAAGGATGTGGATCGACTTGGAAAAGCAACGTTGCTACTGAAGCACTACACTGCGTATGCAAAATTCTGACTTACTTTTTGATGGCTTGAATACCGCTATGTTGTCTCAGCAAATTCACGTCTCTTTTCTTTTCTTTTCTCTCGGTAATTAAACTGCATTATTGACCGTTATTCTCACAGAGAGACGATGTGTACATGAAACGACAGAACATTTATTAACACAAGCACATAGAAAATTTTCCAAGTATTTGAACTAATTTTTGGTCAAGTCCCTGTTCGGGCGCCAAGTGTGATGTTACAAAATAGAAGTGATGTTGCTATTCAATGGAAAGTTGGAAATTGAGATTTAACTAACTGTTTTATCAATCACAATTGGCGTAAGAATCATGGATTGACCATTGTCATAAAATATTGCATTATGAGATGTGAATAGTTTTTACTTGCGGTTTCGCGTGGCTTGAGGCAGTCACAACTAGCGTGCTATGGATTAAGAAGTTGCGTTATCGTCTTTCTAATTACTTCATGATTGTAGATACGATCATACCCGGTTGTGAAGTTATTGTTATGACAAAAAAATTTCCTAAGGGACCAGAAAGTTCTTGAGGGCACAAAAACAACTGTAACATCACACAAAAGAGAAATTCAATATTAAAGCTGATGCAAGAAGACGATAAAACAGTTTTCTTTTTATCAATGTAACACGCACATTGGACTGCTGATCTTGGAGTCTGTAATATTAGCAAAATGCATAATTAAAATGAAAATAATACTGAGGAGATAATAGAAATGAGCACTGCTAAATGATTCAGTATTCCCAGAACAAATATTTATTATAACTAAAACATATATCGTACCTTAAGCTTAATACAACAATGACGGTAGATTTTTATGTCCGTATCATGTCCATTTAGCGCTCTTTTATATAGCCATTGTCTTCTTTGAGTCGCTCGTGCGTCGTCACGGTAAGTTATAACAGTTCTTTACACTTCACTCAACTCAGACATACACGTTTTTATACATTTAGTAAAAATTAGATCAGACTGCCACAAATCTGCGTCCGTCTTACTTCAGAAAAACAGTACAAGTCTTTTTAGCGCTCAAGGCTTCATTTGTTCTCCAGCGAACAAAATAGTGAAGGATCGCATATCCATCCGTACTTTTCTGTTTATATTGCCGCCCAAAGACGACGAATTACATTATCTGGAAAATTCCACCGTCGCCATGCGACGCCTTATTATATATTAATCATTCTTTATAAACAAGTATTTGCCTTCTGGCTGAATTTGCTGTTTTAATTAAGCCAAAAATAGCGAATATCACAGGCTACAACCAGTAGAGCACCGATTCCTTAAAGAATCGAACGTCCATGTAAAAAACAACTTCAGACGCCTGCTTACTTTACAAATGAGTTAATGTGTTAAATATTTGACGTTCTGCATCTACATGCATACTCCCCAAGCCACCGAACGATGCATGGCGGAGGGTACCCTGTACCACTACTAGTCATTTCCTTTCCTGTTACACTCGCAGAGGGAGAGACGAAAAAACGACTGTTTATATGCCTTACCTTCGTGGTCCTTACGCGAAACCTACGTTGACGCCACTAGAATTGACTGCATCAGCTTCAAACGCTGGTTCTGTTCATCTCGACAAGAACGTCGCCCGCCTTGCAAGGATTCCCATTTGAGTTCCTGAAGAATTTCCGTAATACTTGCGTGTTGTTCGAACCTAATAGTAAAGAAATTGTTTCGATGTCTTCCTTTAATCCTACCTGGTGCGGATCCCAAACACTCGAGCAGTACTCAAGAATGAGTACCACTAGTATGCTACATGCGGTTTCTTTTACAGATGAACCACTTAATAAAATTCTCCCAATAATCCGAAATCAACTACCCACCTTCCTTATTATCATCCTTACAAGCTCGTTCCATTGCACATCGCTTTTCAACTTTACGCCTGGATATTTAACTGACGTTCTAATGGTCTGTTCGAACATTATGGATTTGTTTTTCCTAGTCATATGCATTAACTTAAATTTTTCTACATTTAGAGCTACCTGCTGTTCATCACACCAACTAGAAGTTTTACGCAAGTCGTCTTGTATCCCCCTACAATCACAAACAGCAGCCGATTGCTGCTCACCCTGCCTGCCAGATCATTGCATATGAAATAACAGCGGTCCTATCACAGTTCCCTGGGGTAATCCTGACGATACACTTGTCTCTGATGAACACTCGCCGTCGAGGACAACAATCTGTGTTCTGTTGCTTCAGGCTGTTTTCGAGACATTTGCATGTCTGGGGAGCTATTCCACAAGGTCTTACCTTAGTTAACAATGTGCTGTGGAGCACTGTGTCAAACGCTTTTCGGGAATCTAGGAATATCGAATCGGCCTGTTGCCCTTTATCCATAGTTCGCAGTGTATTGTGTGAAAAAAGTGCAAGCTGAGTTTCGCACGAGCGATGGTTTCTAAAATCACGCTGACTGCAAATTTATGATATTCCCATTGAGACTATGTCAATAATTCTGCAGCAAACTGATGTTAAGTATATTAGTATGTAATTTTTTGGGAACCGTTCTCTTACTCTTTATGCAGGAGTCAACTGTGCTTTTTTTCAGTCGCTTGAACTGGAACGTATAGCATGGAGTATGTAAGCGTGAAAGCGTTTAGGAAAGTTTTGAAATTATCTGTAGAGTTGGATGGAATTCGCTAAGTGCTCCCATTCTCAAATATTGGATGACAAAAGTCCGGGTATCAGTGCGCCGTGCCGGCTGCTGTGACTGAGCGGTTCTAGGCGCTTCAGTCCGGGACCGCGCTGCTGTTGCGGTCGCAGGTTCGCATCCTGCCTCATGCATGGATGTATGTGATGTCCTTAGGTTAGTTAGGTTTAAGTAGTTCTAAGTTCTATGGGACTGATGACTTCAGAAGGTAAGTCCCATAGTGCTCAGGGCCATTTGAACCATCAGTGCGCTGTCGGTTAAATTGATTCAAGACAAATGTACGGTTTCTAACTGTAATCCTTCTCTTTCTGTGTTCAATTTTTAACATAAAATTATAACTCTTAGTGAGCATATTATGACAGCATTTTCAGTTTTTGAATTCGGTCAATAATTACAAATTCGCTCAATAATTATGGAAAATACGCTGACGGGAAAAAGTCGCAACACCAAGAAGAAGTTGTGCGACATTAACGAAAGTTGATAGGTGTGCTTCCACATCTGAAAGATCATGTCTGTTCAAATTTCGCGACAGTCACATAATATCCAAGATGCTATTCTAGGCGGGTGTAAAATTAGTGTGCCCAACGGAAAATAATGAACGCCAAAATGATGATTTGGCCCTGTCTAAATATCCACCTCAAGCAGATCTTAGGATCTGTTAATGCTCTTTAACATATACATTACAACCTAAAAATAAATGAATGATTAAGGCAACTAATACTACTAAATGATAAATGTTGTTCATTATTATACATTTATTGTAGATTAAAAAACAACCCTTTATTACAAATGTCTATATTTCCTAGCTAAAATTTCTGATCAATTGCCCAACTCTGCCCCTTTTTATGGTCACGCGATCTAACATAAATAACGCGAAACGACTGACATCTTCCACGTACCAAACACTAGAAGACACTACTTTCAAAGATGATCTGCGGTTGTGTGGAACCTCAGTGGAAGTAAACTAGCGTGGTCACAGCTGTTTAGCTTTATAGCCCTAATAAGCCGAAGCAATTAGCAATATCACCGTACGTACTGCGTCCGGTTCGTGGGAGTGATGGTTCTCGTACACGTCTGCGACGATGGAAGAACTCCAGCCACAAAATAAAACTCTTTCAAACACTGGGACGGCAGAATGCGGTCCTCTGACTAATATATAATAATACTGTCTTGTCCTCCCTGTGTTCTACAAACGAGAAACCCGAAATACCAGCCCCAAGGACAGAGTTCAAATAACGTGTGAATGTGAAAGTGTAGGGAGAACAAGTGCTCTCAATCACTGAGCGCTCCGTACTGAACGACGACTTCCAACCCGGTGGCGAAGTCCAGAATAGTATAAGTTCGGAACAGTACAGTGCCTAACCGTTGTAACTATAAACTCTCCTGAGAGCAAAGACAGCAAGTCTGCCTGTACCAGCAAAACTGATACTGAGCGACCGTCACATACGGGTGCTCAAAAACGGAAGACCTCCTCCTCTCCACCGCTGGCTCCCTTCCCTTGTAACTGCAGAAGGCGAATCATACTCTCGAAACCTCGGAATATTCTCCTTCTCTGCAGATTCTTCCGAATGCCGACCAACCATATTATATAGTCTTTTGTCGTCCAGCGCGGAAGAAGGGAAAACCTTTACTCGTACAGTGGTACGCTTCTGAGTAAAAATCCTTGGAAATAACCCAGCCTGCGTGGTTTCCTAGGTGACTCTTCCTCGTTCCTTCACAGCTGCGTCCAAGATTTGCAGAGTTCCCGGTTATCCTCCTGGTCGCACTATAATCACCGGCCGGCCGCGACTCTATTGTGCTCCAGCGCTCAGGTGCCCCAGCGTCCGTCTTGCTACTTCATGTGTTTAAGCAGGACAAACACACCTGTGAGGGCCTTCCACCCAGAGCTTGAGTTCCGCCTGCCGTTTCATCTCCACTGGCGTTCCAACCTCTACTGGTATAGGCAATCATTCATAACACCTATTACTCCAAGTGGCACCTACTTCCCAACCCCAACAAAACAACCAGCACTATAATGCACCTCAACAACAGAGAGACACACAGAAAATTACAGATCTTTTCGAATGGCCAAAGCATAAGACATGAGGATAAGCCTAAATGTTTGGGAGTGAAACTAGACCGGACCCTAACGTACAGCTCACACCTCGAAGACACAAAGCAAAAACTAAAATCCCGCAATGCTATCCTTTCAAAACTGGCTGGAACAACATGGGGATGTGGAGCGAGCACTTTGAGAACTTCAGCACTAGCCCTTGTCTACAGTGTAGCTGAATACTGTTCACCAGTCTGGAGGAGAAGTGCACACTTATCTAAAGTGGATGTCCAGCTGAGGGAGACAATGCGAATAATCTCGGAAACACTCAGGGCCACCCCCTGTGCATGGCTTCCTGTACTAGCGAACATAGAGCCTCCAGAAATCAGGCGATCACAGCTAGCCCTAAAAACCTACAGGAAAATTATAGACAACCCGGACCTTCCTATCCGCCAAGATCTGACACCGACAAACAGGCTTAAATCCAGATCACCCTTTTGGAAAATCGGTGAAGAACTACAAGCCTTTGAGCCGAGAACGGCCTGGAACGAAGTATAGTCGGCAAGTGAATTTAAGAACAAAAATTTAGTACACGATCCGAACAAGAAGATTGATGGCTTCAACCTACCAAGGAGAGTGTGGACAGCTCTAAACCGGGTCAGAACGAGTGTTGGGAGATGTAAACACCTGATGAACAAGTGGGGCCTGGCAGACAGCGCTGTATGTGAGTGCGGTGAAATACAGACAATGGACCATCTACTCGTGTGCAAAGTGTATGGCTATGGTGGTGAACTCATGGACATACATAGATTCAGTGACCCAGCCATAGAGTGGCTCAAAAACATATCTAATATAGTGTAGAATTACATTGTTTTCTTTTTTAGTATATAGTGATAAGAATATTGTAAATTATGCCTCTGTGATGCCGAACGAGTAAATAAATAAATAAATAAAGTAGCGCCACTATGAGGGTCAAAATGAAGTTTGCTTTAAATACACGCTATTATCGCCGTGATCGTTTGTTACCTTTTGGACGGGACGCGGTGAGCCGATGTTAGTCAAGTATGCCTTTAAGGCGACAAAGACGACATTATCAGCACCTGTCTGTGTGTGAACGAGATCATGTAATAGAACTATGAGAAGGATGTTCTTTCTGCGATAGTGGAGGAAGACTTGATAAGAATGTAGCCACTGTATATCATTGCTGGCAGTGGTGGTTACGGGAATCTACAGTAGCAAGAAGACTGGGCTCCGGACAGTACAGTGGCAATATCTAGAGGGAAGACGATCATTGTTGGCGCATGGCTCTGGCAATTGGTGTTGCAACTGCAGCAACAATTTGAACAACAATTGACACTATAGTGACACTATGAACTATTGCAAATCGAGTTACTTCAAGGAGAGATCCGAGCCAGACGTCATGTAGGGAGCATTACACTGATCCCAAAGCACCGCCATTTGCGACTTTAGTGGTGTCGAGCGAGAGGTCATTGGAGGGCTGGACTGAGGTACTTTGTGTTTTCTGATGAAAGCTGGTTCTGCCTGGGTGTCAGTGGTGGCCGTGTGCTGGTTAGGAAGAGGCCAGTTCAGGGCGTGCAACCAACCTGTCTGCGTGCTAGACACACTGGTCCCACATCTGGAGTTACGGGGTGGGGTTCGATTTCGTATGACCGCAGGAGCATTCCCGTGGCTGTTCCACGCACCCTGACTGCAAATTTGTACGTCAGTCTGGTGATTCGACCTGTTGTGCTGCCATTCATGATCTGCAAAAAATGGCTCTGAGCACTATGGGACTCAACATCTTAGGTCATAAGTCCCCTAGAACTTAGAACTACTTAAACCTAACTAACCTAAGAACATCACACACACCCATGCCTGAGGCAGGATTCGAACCTGCGACCGTAGCAGTCCCGCGGTTCCGGACTGTAGCGCCAGAACCGCTAGACCACCGCGGCCGGCCGTGATCTGCATTCCAGAGGGTGTTTTCGAGCAAGATAACGGTCGCCCACATACCGCTGTTGTAACGCAACATGCTCTACATAGTGCCGACATGTTACCCTGGCCTGCTCGATCACCAGTGCTGTATCCAGTCGAGCACATGTGGGACATCATCAGACGACAACTCCAGCGTCATTCACAAACAACGTTAACCGTCCCTGTATTGACCGACCATGTGCAATAGGCATGGAACTCCGGCCCAATAGCTGACATCCGGCACCTGTACAACACGATGCATACACGTTTGCACACTTCCATTCAACATTCTGGTGGTTGTCCTTGTTACTAATGTACCATCATTTCACATTTGCAATGGTGTACCTCACTCTTGTAGTTAACCTGAGATGTTGCAACTTTAATCACTTAAATATGGTTCCTAGACAAAAGTACACTGTTGTTTTTGTGGTCTTCAGTCCTCAGACTGGTTTGATGCAGCTCTCCATCCTACTCTATCCTGTGCAAGCTTCTTCATCTCCCAGTACCTACTGCAACCTACATCCTTCTGAATCTGCTTAGTGTATTCATCTCTTGGTCTCCATCTACGATTTTTACTCTCCACGCTGCCCTCCAATACTAAATTGGTGATCCCTTGATGCCTCAGAACCAACCGGCCCCTTCTTCTTGTCAAGTTGTGCCACGAACTCCTCTTCTCCCCAATTCTATTCAATACCTCCTCATTAGTTATGTGATCTACCCATCTAATCTTCAGCATTCTTCTGTAGCACCACATTTCGAAAGCTTCTATTCTCTTCTTGTCCAAACTATTTATCGTCCATGTTTCACTTCCACACATGGCTAAACTCCATACAAATACTTTCAGAAATGACTTCCTGACACTTGAATCTATACTCGATGTTAACAAATTTCTCTTCTTGAGAAACGCTTTCCTTGCCATTGCCAGTCTACATTTTATATCCTCTCTACTTCGACCATCATCAGTTATTTTGCTCCCCAAATAGCAAAACTCCTTTACTACTTTAAGTGTCTCATTTCCTAATCTAATTCCCTCAGCATCACCCGACTTAACTCGACTACATTCCATTATCCTCGTTTTGCTTTTGTTCACTACTGGCTATTAAAACTGCTACACCAAGAAGAAATGCAGATGATAAACGGGTATTCATTGAACAAGTATATTATACTAGAACTGACATGTGATTACATTTTCAAGCAATTTGGGTGCATTGATCCTGAGAAATTAGTACCCGGAACAACCACCTCTGGCCGTAATAACGGCCTTGATACGCCTGGGCATTGAGTCAGACAGAGCTTGGATGGCATGTAGAGGTACAGTTGCCCATGCAGCTTCAACACGATACCACAGTTCATCAAGAGTAGTGACTGGCGTATTGTGACGAGCCATTTGTTCGGCCACCATTGACCAGACGTTTCCAATTGGTGAGAGATCTGGATGTGCTCGCCAGGGCAGCAGTCGAACATTTTTTGTATAAAGGAAGGCCCGTCCAGGACCTGCATCATGCGGTCCTGCATTATCCTGCTAAAATGCAGGGTTTCGCAGGGATCGAATGAAGGGTAGAGCCACGGGTCGTAACACATATGAAATGTAACGTCCACTCTTCAAAGTGCCGTCAATGCGGAGAAGAGCTGACCTAGACGTGTAACCAATGGCACCCCAACCATCACGCCGGGCAATTCGCCAGTGTGGCGATGACGAATACACACTTCCAATGTGCGTTCACCGTGATGTCGCCAACACTGATGAGACCATCATGATGCTGTAAACAGAACCTGGGTTCATCCGAAAAAATGACGTTTCGCCTTTCGTCCACCCAGGTTCGTCGTTGAGTGCACCATCGCAGGCGCTCCTGCCTGTGATGCAGAGTCAAGGGTAGCCGCAGCCATGGTCTCCGAGCTGATAGTCCATGCTGCTGCAAACGTTGTCGAACTGTTTGTGCAGATGGTTGTTGTCTTGCAAACGTCCTCATCTGTTGACTCAGGGATCGAGACGTGGCTGCACGATCCGTTACAGCAATGCGGATAAGATGCCTGTCATCTCGACTGCTAGTGATACGAGGCCGTTGGTATCCAGCACGGCGTTCCGTATTACCCTCCTGAACCCACCGATTCCATATTCTACTAACAGTCATTGGATCTCGACCAACGATAGCAGCAATGTCGCGATACTATAAACCGCAATCGCGATAGGCTACAACCCGACCTTTATCAAAGTCGGAAACGTGATGGTACGCATTTCTCCTCCATACACGAGGCATCACAACAACGTTTCACCGGGCAACGCCGGTCAACTGCTGCTTGTGTATGAGAAATCGGTTGGAAACTTTCCTCATGTCAGCACGTTGTAGGTGTCGCCACCGGCGCCAAACTTTTGTGAATGCTCTGAAAAGCTAGTCATATGCGTATCACAGCATCTTCTTCCTATCGGTTAAATTTCACGAGCCGGCCGAAGTGGCCGTGCGGTTAAAGGCGCTGCAGTCTGGAACCGCAAGACCGCTACGGTCGCAGGTTCGAATCCTGCCTCGGGCATGGATGTTTGTGATGTCTTAGGGTTAGTTAGGTTTAACTAGTTCTAAGTTCTAGGGGACTAATGACCTCAGCAGTTGAGTCCCATAGTGCTCAGAACCATTTGAACCATTTTAAATTTCGCGTCTGTAGTACGTCATCTTCGTGGTGTAGCAATTTTAATGGCCAGTAGTGTTTTACCGAAATTTCATCACTCTACATTAATTATCTTTTGTTGTTGCCAGTATATTCGAAATGGAAGTTTCGTTGCCTTTGGAAGTCATTAGATAGGGAAACTGCAGCTGTTACTGTGTTCCGGGTTTCTAGATAGGCGTTTATGGTTCAAATGGCTCTGAGCGCTATGGGACTTAATGTCGGAGGTCATCATTCCCCTAGAACGTAGAACTACTTAAACCAAAGTAAACTAAGGACATCACACGCATCAATGCCCGACGCAGGATTCGAACCTACGACCGTAGCAGTCGCGCGGTTCCAGACTAAAGCGCCTAGAACCGCTCGGCCACCGCGGCCGGCGATAGTCGTTTAGTAACACTGAAAAATAAAATCTCAAAAGTGGTACAATTTAGGGATTTCTCCGCTACTTGGCGGACTCGGCGCCTGGAACGCCCTTCTTTGCATTTCGAGTCCCGGTCTCGGGCCGTTTATTCACCCCGCGGCACTTCATCTAGCGGCAGGCAGGGCCACGGCGGGTCGCGCTGGAGTGTAGCTGGAAGTTCCAGTCCCGCGCGCCGGCTGTGGCTGGAATTATGCAAATCCGCAGGTGTGGCCGGCGCGGCGGCAGCACGCACCACCGACGGAGAGCAGCGAAGCGCCCGTTGATCGGAAATTTATGGGGACGCTGCGCGACGCGGCTCGGCGTGGCAGGACGAGAGCCGTTTTTTAATCACACCGCGGCCGCCCCGCGCTGCGTCTATAATTGCTTGTTAGTCCTACGAAATGGGAAAATAAAGACGGGGTGGCGCACTTGGCCATTCGTCGCACGCCGCAGCTGCCCGCATTCCGAGCACTCGTCCACTGCGACCGGCCGGCGTACCACTAAACACACCGAGGAACGAGCTCCCGGCCGCTCCACATGTAATTTTCTGGGCCCCCGTTCGATTCGCTGCTGCCGGTCGGAATAATTACAGTGCGTACAAGCCCCGTCGGAAAAATGGTGGCGTGTTGTCACGGGGAGGCTGCCGTCGTAAAAGGTGAGAGTGACGATCCAGAGGAAGTGCGTGTCGTTATGGAAATGGAGCGCATTTACGGGATATAAATGGCCGGATGATTTACTGATTTCGATACATTAGTAATGAGGTTGCGTATTATGCTAGTCGTTACCTCCAATAGGAGGACAGAGTTATTCGGACGCGATGCTTATGCAGGAGTACTTCGCGTCTTAGGGAGGCGTCAGCAAAGGTTGACACGAGTTATTTACGGAAGAATGGACGGACTGATAGTAGCCGACTGGGAGGAATTTCAGCCGGCCGGGGTGGCCGAGCGGTTCTAGGCGCTACAGTCTGGAACCGCGCGGCCGCTACGGTCGCAGGTTCGAATCCTGCCTCGGGCTTGGGTGTGTGTGATGTCCTTAGATTAGTTAAGTTTAAGAAGTTCTAAGTTCTAGGGGACTGATGACCTCAGAAGTTAAGTCCCATAGTGCTCAGAGCCATTTGAACCATTTTTTTAATGAGGAATTTCACTTCTGCAGAAATTTAGGAACACGCTAGGCAGTGCAATCTCCACGACAGAGTTTAGACTGAAAAAAGGCAGTACTACATTTTTTGCATTTGTTAATTTATAGAGAGCTTTTGGTATTGCTGGCTGGTGAAATACACTTTTTGAAATTCGTAAGGTAGCAATCATAAAAGATGGTTAATCAGAGGTTATCTACAACATATACGAGGTGCGACAATAAAGTAACGTGACTGATGTGAAAAATCAAATGTTGCTTACCGTTTTAGTCAAGTTTAGTCTTATCTCCACCACAGTAGTTCCCTTCTGATTGCACACGCTTTTTCCAGCGCTTCTGCCATTGATGGTAATATTTCTGGAACTCATCTTCTGTAATATCCTCCATGACCCTCGTCACAGCTTTTTGGACATCATGTATTGTTTTATAATGGTGTCCCTTGACCGCCGTTTTGACTCTTGGAAATAGAAAAAAGTCGCACGGAGCGATATCTGGTGAATAACGTGGCTGTGGTAGTACTGAAATTTGTTTTGAGGTTAAAAATTGCTGTACTGACAGAGCAGTATGGGATGGCGCATTATCGTGATGCAGAATCCAATTATCAGCAATGTTGGCACGGACACGAAGAAATCTTTTACGAAGTCTTTCTAAAATTTCTTTGTAGTAATATTGGTTAACTGTTTCTCCAGGAGGCATGCACTCTTTATGAACAATTCCCTTGGAATGAAACAAGCACACAAGCATGCATTTCACTTTTGACTCTGAAATGCGAGCTTTTTTTGGTCTGGGTGATCCCTTTGAGCACCATTGCGAACTTTGGCGTTTTGTCTCTGGATCGTACTGAAAAAACCAACTTTCACCAGTGATAACACGGCTCAACAATTCTGGATTGATTTCAGTTTGCTCTAACAGATCGGCTGCCACATTTTTCAGAGTTTCTCGCTGTTGTGGTGTGAGATTTTCGGGGACCATTTTTGCACAAATCTTTCTTATACCAAGATCTTCAGTTATTATTAGACAAACCGTTTCTCGATTGATGTTAAGTTCTTCTGCAATCATTTTCACGGATAATCTTCGATCAGATCGTACGAGTTCACGCACCCTGGCCAAGTTGACATCCGTCCGTGAGGTTGATGGTCGTCCACTGCGGTCTTCATCTTCAACATTCGTTCTGCCTTCACTAAACATTTGATGCCAACAAAAAACTTGAGCTCTTGATATAACTTCCTCTCCAAAAGCCTTCTGAAGCTTACTGTAAGTTTTCGTCGCATTTTCACCCAATTTAACGCAAAAAGAAGTGGCATATCGTAGCGCAATATTATGCGGTTCCATTTCCGTGACGAGAGACACAAACACGTGTTAACTTATTACAGCACAACTCACGACTGACCAGTTGCATCGATGTGCCACTTGGACTAGAAGCAGCTTATAGACCAAGGTCAAAGATATTGTGCCTACACAAGCCTGCAGGGTTGCCACATCTTGCAAAGAAAGTCAGTCTCATTACTTTATTGTCACAACTTGTACGCAAACCACACTTTTAAGATCTGAAGGATATAAAAGAAAGGCAGTCATTGCGAGTGAGACTAAGTTACTCAGACTGCACATGGAGCAAGCAGTAAAAGAAACAGAAGAGAAATTTGGAAAGTGAATAAAATCCAGTGAGAATAAATGAAATTGCAAGCTTTACCGATGTCGTAGTAACGTGATCAGGGACAGCACAGGACTTCGTACATCAGTTGGATGAAACGGATAGCGTCTTGAAAAGAAGTTATAAGATGAACATAAACGAAAGTGAAACAAATGAAATGGAATGTGGCAGAGTACAATTAGCGTATCCGGGAGGAGCAAATTAGGATACGTGAGACGAACAGATATAGCTGAGTTTTGTTAGTTGGGCTGTAAAATAAAAGACGAAGGCCAATGTAAGCAGGATATAAAGTGCAAAGTGGCAAAACAAGAAAAAATTTCTAAGAATGAAATAAATGTTAGGAAATATTTTCTGGAAGTACTTGACTTCCGCCGGCCGGTGTGGCCGTGCGGTTCTAGGCGCTTCAGCCTGGAACCGCGTGACCGCTACGGTCGCAGGTTCGAATCCTGCCTCGGGCATGGATGTGTGTGATGACCTTAGGTTAGTTAGTTTAAGTAGTTCTAAGTTCTAGGGGACTGTTGACCACAGATTTTAAGTCCCATAGTGCTCAGAGCCATTTGAACTTGACTTCCATGATGATAAATGGTGCACATAAGAACAGAAGAGAACCGTTTGAAAAGTGGTGCTACACAAGAACGCTGAAAATTTAATGGTTGTATCGGAAAAGTAATGAAAGGGCAATGTATCTATACGGAAAGAAAAAAAATTATAGCACAGCTTGACTAAAAGAATGTATCGTTTTGCAGCCGGTGTGCATTTCAATAAAAACCTCTCGAGTGTGTGACTGCGTCATATGTAGTAAAACTACCAACGTTTCTGCTGCTATTACAGAACGCATTCATCAGGGCTCGTTTGATCCTTGAAGTGTCAGGGAGTCAGATGGGTAATGGAAGAACGAGTAGGGGAAGGGGGGTGTACAGTCTGTAGATAGTGACCAAGGGTGGAGTACAGTAAGTAGGTTCAAGTGGTTGTAGATTGCAGTGGTTCTGTAGAGATCTTGCACAGGATAGAGTAATAAAGAAAGGTACATCAAACCAGTCTTTAGAATGAAGACCACAACAATAACGGGACGAATAGCTGCCTAGTTTGTGCCTCTGAGAATGTAGACATTTGAGTGACGCTAATCTCTATAGTGATTGTCGACAACTGATGCCGTTCGTGTGCTTTGGGTCATCTGATCCATTGGTTGCGTGCAGAACTCGAACAAATCTCTGGCTGGAAAGTGTTCCTGTTGACGAAAGATGCTCCATTTCCATAAGCTGCCAACACCCACCCTGTAGCTGTTGCGGCATGCTGCGAATTCAGAAGCCATAGGCTCGTTTGGGTGTAGGCATCTACGTATTCTTCTTGGAATATGCTAATGCCTGCTGGGAGGCTGAAATTCAATATAAAGACAACCACAATGGCCGACGTATCCTCCGAGAGAAAATTCAGCATGTGTACGTGAGCCGTGGTGCGCCTTTTCTGGCACACCAGCTGTTTGGCGCGACTATCGATTACCCGGCTATACTAGGATCTTTGCCCCTGTTGTGATCTCGCGGGTGTTTGCGGCTCGGGGCAGTCGGTGTTGGTCTCGCTACGAGGCGGAAGGACGTGCTTGCGTGGACGAAAGAGGAAAACACGCGTACTCCGCTAGCAGCGGCACGGCGGGTCGACCTCCTGAAGGTACGTTGTCCAAGACGCGACGCACACTAGCGACTGCGACGGGTCGCTACGTGACGTCAGAAGTTGCCTGCTGGCGCATGCGCAGTTCGAGTTTGGGATGCGACGCGCGACTGTTGCGGCAGCTGCCGCAGCACTGCACCAGTGAGCAGTGTTGCGACGGAAGTCGCACGACACAAAAACGTACGGCTGTCAGAAAGATGTCGAGCCAGTCAAGGAAAACTGAAATGAGCCACTCACACGATGTGATGCTCTGTGAGCTGGTCTCGCAACATCCTTGCCTTTACGATTTGAAGAATCCTAAATATAGAGACACTATGTTCAGAGACAGAATTTGGGAAGAAATTGGTGCACAGTTGAAACTGGCAGATGAGTGAAATATATAATATTTTCTCATTAATGCAAATTTTTCAGGCCTGCTACGAAAATCAGTATAATCCATGCAGATGTAGAATTAGAATGATGAAAATGAACTTGAAGGTCAATTTTCGCATTACTCATTTTTGTGACGATAAAAATTGAAAACGGCAAGTACATTATAAAATGAACAATCTAAAGTACAACGAGAAAGTTACATTCTACAATACCTTCACTTTGAAAGTAAACGGTAGATTGGTGTCTTGATGATACCTTCTAGTTGTGAAAAACCACCACCAGATTGTTGTACAGCTTTCTGTAATCAATAGATGTTCGTTTTTGAGGAAGGCGTTTCTCAACAGATTGCGCAAACAGTATGCTGCAATAAGTAATTTGTCACATTCACTTCAATTCATTGGTAGAAGATGCTGCTCAAAAAACTTGTGGCAAAAGTGCACTACTGTTTTACAAGGCCCTTCTGATCTGACACAGTTCACAATTGAAATTCGTCTTTTGTAAATCCTGGAGTCATCTTTTGAGTGCAGCTTGGCAAGATTAAATGTTCATGTCATCCATAACGATGTATGCTGTGAGAATATAAGAATATGGAAGTTCATTTGGATGGGAATTAAGATTCAGTCGGCTATGAAAGTTGCCTTAGCTTGTTCCAAAAGTTTCTGCATGGGAGAAACTGACAAGTATAATTTGGGGAAATTTTGTGAACAAGCACGGACATTATTTCTTCCACATTTCTGCCAGTGTATGCTGTAGACGTTCAGAATCAAAATTCTAGAGATGTTTAAGGTGTAACCCTATCTCGTTGTCAAAAACTTGAAACAATGCAATGACGCTAGCGTGCGCTTATTGTTAATAAACTTATCTTTCATTGGAATTTTAGGTGAAATGTGCAAAAACAGATGGAGGAATATTCGGGACTCGTATCAGAGAAATAAACGAGAAAGAAAGCTTGGAACAGGTTCAGATGCCTCAGCAAAACCAAGAAAATGGGTTCTGCTTGATCAATTGGCTTTAAGAAACCTACATTTCGTGGCATTTTAAATGAAATTGTCAAGAGCATATGGAGAAATATTAGTAACTCATACCGGAGAAATATGACATAAAATGGTTTCATTAGGTCCAAATGTGTCAGCGAAACAAAACATGCATTCTCTATTGTGTGATGACCACACGATTCTCGTTGCGCGTCGACAGAACTGGCGGCTAGTCGCGACGCTCCCGTAGATATATGAGCCCAAATCTCGGAAACGGAGATCGATATCATTCTGATCTCAACTTTAAAAATAATTTCGATATGTTAGCTTCTTTTCATCGCAACGATGTATGACCTAACGTGAACCATACGTAAACTAGCCAGCGACCACATTTTTCACTGTACACAATTCAAATTTTATGCAGTAGGTTACTTGTAAATTAAGTATCGGGATAACTGTGACGAATATCGGAAAAATAGACACCTCATTATCAAGCTGTGATGTGAAACTGTAAGATACGCAAACATCAATTTTTTGTGCCTTTTACTTTCCTCACAATTGATAGAGAAGTAATATACAGCGAAAAAAACACGCAAAACCGGAAGAGATACTTTTCAATTTTTTAAAGTAAAAGGAGAATCTGTATCGAAAAACTAACTCTGGGAGCCGATGTAACTTTGTTGCATTAACATACAGTATTTTTTACAGCAATAAAATCGGAATTCTTATTTTTCTTATGTATTTGAATCCGCCGCCGCCGACCGGAGCTTGGGAAACAGCGACGACTCCAGTCGTGTTGCGGCCGTGTCGCCGTCTGCCAGGGTGGGAAAAGAGGAGGGGGCAGCGTCGCAGTCGCAGCCAACTGTCGCGTCTTGCACAACGTAACTTAAACCGGTAGCGAGTTTGTGGTGGACCTGTCTGACGTCAACTGCGGGCGCCACTCGCCGCATTGCTTTGGTGCCCGTTTTCTCGGAGAGATCTATCTCTGGAGACCATCTCGAACAACGTTCTCCATCGAAGGTGTAAGTGATTTTGCTGCCTTCTTTTCGCTGAACGATTTGCGTTGCAGCGAGTGTACTTGTTGCTTTTAGAGCGAGTGTACTTGTTGCTTGCTTGCCCTAATGTACGTGTTGTTGAAGTAAGAGCAGCCGGCAGAGCGTGTTACTGCATGGGGACCAACAGTTACTATTTAGTTTTAAAAATCCGCTGGTTGGATTACTAATAGGAAGCTGATTAGCTCGAAGGTGTGTGTGTGTGTTTTTTTTGGGACAGTATCTAGAAGTTTATGTATTGTCTGTATGAGATTTTCAGTGTATTTTGATTGCCATCAAGTCGACGTCCCTTATGTATTGCTGGAAAATTATGGTCACTTCTATTGAAAGCATTTACTCAGTTATTAGCAAAGACTCGTATTCTGTAAAGCTAGTCATTTGTACGTAGTTCCTTTATATACGTGCATTTATTTGAAAACATTCAATCAGTTATTGGTAACGGCCCATATTCTGTAAAAGGCAGTCATTTGTATGCAGAACTTAATACGCGTGCATTTATTTGAATTCACTTATTCAGTATTAGTAAAAGTGCAATTGATTTTTCATTTATTCGTATTGTTTATTGATCTCTTAACTTATATTAATTGATGATTGATTGGTGTTTGCCATGTTTTCTCCGGTCTGTTTGTGTTCCAGTTTTCTACGAGTTGGGGAGTGTGGGAGCGGCGCCACGTTCTGCTTCGGTGCACAGAAGCTGTGACGTGCCGTCTAATGGGAAGCGACTCCCGGTTGGGCTCTGGGCTTTAGGTGTTTTTTTGGACTGCTGGTCTGCTGCTCCCTGCATTTTAAGTTAAGTCACCTTTTGCCCAGGGCAGCCTGGCGTCACGGCCCGTTTGGTAAACATTTAACGTGCTTCATATATATTTAAAAAAATGCTTGGGAATGAATTGTATTAAATTGTAACTTTGTGCTGTTTGTGTTATTGGGGTCCTTAACGAACTGGCGTGTGTTTCATAAATCACTTTCATTCTGAAAATTATTGCCTTTTTAAAATAAATTATCTGTGCCACATTTCTTAAAATCACTTTCTGCTTGTAATTTATTGTTCCTTTAAGTATTGAAATCTCTGTGGCTCATCTCTTGAAGTCAGTTTTGTGACTGTAATTTCCTGCCTTGCTTGAGAAGCAAGCTATCTGTGATATTTTGGGATTGTCTTAAAGATGGCCACGTTTTGATTGTCTCTTAGCTGTTTTATAAATATTGTGTTTCAATAAATTGTTAATTTATTGACCTCGTAATTGTTGTGTTTAAGGAGTGACATTATAGGGGCCTTGACCTTCCATGCTAAGTGTAACTCTCATCCCGACTTAGTCACAGTACTGATGTTAAAAATATATATATTTCGTTTACTTTCCAGTCAAAATTGCATATTTTTACCATATGAGTGCTTCTGATCTCCCTGGACCATCTCCAGATAAATGTAGTTGCGCCGGTCTATCTCTATTAGAAGTACATATCAAAATACATTCATAGTATTCCCCGATGTAGTTCCGATACAGACACAATGGGTTGCTGACCCAACCACTTAGGTTTGAAGATGGTCCAACGCTTTCGAATGTAGTCATATAGTGAAAATATGCAACTGAAATTGGAAAATACGTGACATACAGGTGCCCATAATTAAAGTTCCAGTTTCGGAATTCTGTACAAAGAGAACCATTCCTCAGAATGACGTCAAACATGAACAACAAATTGTTGACTTAGGGGAAAATGCCAAAGAAAAACAAATTAATGGAAATTTGACCAATAGATGACGCTGTAAGCATCACAATATGCACACAAACAGGCGCACGGCACACAGCTGTTCCTCAGTTTGCATCCGAGACACTCAAAATGACTGTCTACATGAAGGAGTGCGCGCTGCTGGTAAAGTTCTTTTATAAGAGGGATGACTGTGCACCATGGGTACGGAGAGAGCCTCATGAAGCCATGGATCCTGTATGTCAGCGGGGTACTTTCCAAGCTGGTGGAGGCTCTCTAGTGGTGTGGGGCGTGTGCAGTTGGAATGATACGGGACCCCTGATACCTCTAGATACGAATCTGACAGGTAACACGTACGTAAGCATCGTGTCTGATCACCTGCATCCATTCGTGTCCATTGTGCATTCCGACAGACTTGGGAAATTCCAGCAGGACAATGCGACACCCCACACGCCCAGAATTGCTACAGAGTGGCTCCAGGAACACTCGTCTGAGTTTAAACACTTCCGCTGGCCAACAAGCTCCCCAGACATGAACATTATTGAGCATGTATGGGATGCCTTGCTACGTACTGTTCAGAAGGGATGTCCACTCAGCTTTTACTCTTAAGGATTTATGGACAGCCCTGCACGATTCATGGTATCCATTCCCTCCAGCACTACTTCAGACATTAGTCGAGCCCATGCCACGTAGTTTTGCGGTACTTCTGTGTGTTCGCGGGGGCCCCACACGATATTAGGCAGGTGTACCAGTTTCTTTGGCTCTTCAGTGTATAAAGCCTTCGATATGCGCCGTTGGTAGCAGAATAATAGACCTTGCCTGCGTTTACGTTTTTCCTGTCGGATGGCTCCTTCGACTGTTTACGCGCCCTAACGATGGCTTTTCCCACGCTCTAGCCCTCGCTTGTCGCTAGCCTCTTCTACGTGAACTCCACCGTCATCGATCACAGGAACTCTCTGTTTGTTCCACTGATCTCTGCGTCACTTCCATGATAGTGATCATAAACTTTGTTCTAGCTACACCGCACAGGATAGAAAGCACACTATCTGAAATATTCTTTTGGCAGCAGAGAAATAACATTGTGATATTCTGATATTGTGAGTTATAAATGGTTTTGCGAAAGCCTGCGATTGTGAAAACGATGAATTTATTAATAAATAACTTCTCTGCTACCAGTCAGGATTTTCTTTTATTTATGCCGGCCGGGTTGGACGAGCGGTTCTAGGCGCTTCAGTCTGGAACCGCCCGATCGCTACGGTCGCAGGTTCGAATCCTGCCTCGGGCATGGATGTGTGTGATGTCCTTAGGTTAGTTAGGTTTAAGTAGTTCTGAGTTCTAGGGTACTGATGACCTCAGATGTTAAGTCCCATTGTGCTCAGAGCCATTTTTTTTATTTATGTCGTACACGATGCATTTCGGGAAATGATTCACACTTTCAAGTGTATTTTCTCTATGTACTACGCCATTTTTACCTAGTATTTTCAATGTGTGTGGTCTGCTTTGTTTTTTGACTTCACTGCAATATATAAAGAAACGCGCAATTTTTATTTATCTATTTTTATATGTAGTTACTGGCGAAATTTGGAAAAACTTGCACTTACAGTTTCCTTATGGTCAGTTTGTGCAGAGTCTCACACATGTTAAACATCACAAACTACTTTCAGTGGAGAGCATCGAGAATAACTTACATAAACGAAGAGTTACAAAGATGTTCTTAGATGTAGCTGGAAGAGATAATGTTACATGTCTTCCACTGTGTGTGGTTTGCTTTTATACAGAGGGTATTTATGTTAACAATATGGATCATAATTCAAGATAAAATCCTCTGTATGAAGGGGTATCACACACTGTGGAAGATCTGTAACTTTATCTCTGTCGCCGGTCTGGGTGGCCGAGCGGTTCTAGGCGTTACAGTCTAGAACCGCGCGACTGCTACGGTCGCAGGTTCGAATCCTGCCTCGGGCATGGGTGTGTGTGATGTCCTTAGGTTAGTTAGGTTTAAGTAGTTCTAAGTTCTAGGGGACTGATGACCTCAGAAGTTAAGTCCCATAGTACTCAGAGCCATTTGAACCATTATCTCTGTCAACTACATCTAAAGACCTCTTTGTAACTGTTTTTTTACGTAAGCTATTCTCGATGTATACTGTGCACTGGAAGTTGTGTGTGGTTTTTAACAGGTATGGGATTCTGCACAAATGGATCATAAGAAAACTGTAGGTACAAGTTCTTCCAAATTTCGCCACTAACTACATATAAAAATCGATAATTATCTGAAAGTAGAGCGCTTTTGTACACCACAGTAAAGTCAACAAAACAAAGCAGAACCTCACACATCGAAAACTACGTAAAATGGCATAATACAAAGAGAAAACACACTTGAAAATGGGAATCGTTTCCCGAAACGCATTGTGTACGATATGAATAAAAGAAAATCGTGACTGCCAAGCAGAGAAATTATTTACAAACAAATCCATTATTGTGCTACTGTACCATAGCCACAATTCTCAAGATTTATGAACTGCTAGGTGCGGTCAAGATCTGTGGCTTTCGATTGTCTTTCTCAGTGCCAGGAGCGGATAGAAAAATGTGGTTTGGCTTAAAGTACATGAGCACTCCGTGTGTGTGTGACCGGCACTGTACACTACATAGAACTAATCGCTGCAGTGAGTGGTAGGAGTGGTTCTGATACCAGAAATGAGGAATTTTTATTACAAGAGGAAGAAGTAATCATTCATTTTCTCCATTTACGTGATGCGACAACCATTTAAATTCAACGCTATTTGAGTGAAAAGTGTGATGATGGTCTTGTGAATGTGAAGAATGTGCGTAATTAATGTGAAGAATGTGATTTCCTGTGTGCAATAGTTTCACGAACAGCGAAAGTAGTGTGACAGTGAACCAAAACAATCACATACTAGCGCCATCCCGTTTGATACTGTGTTGATGGGTGTAGAGTCGGATGTTCTGGATGATAACTGATCGTCTCAGTTCTTGGTATTTCCGTGGGGACTGTGCACACATCTTTGAATAATGTCCTGAAAATGCGGAAAGTGACCTACAGATTTGTTTATCTTTCTAGGACAATTCGTCTCCAAACCAACATCAACGTGTTTTGATAAAAGCAGGAAGGCCACTTGAGGATGGTTGTGTAGATTCGAATCCGGTAATGGCAGTTCTGTAATAAAGTAAACCAAAACCATATTGTGGCAGGATGCTGCTGTGTACTGTCAACATTCTGGGTCACATAACAGCCACGCTTCTCCAAAAATCTCATTATTTGACAAAATTGCATATAGGAAGAATCCATGGATATCTGTGGTCCCTTGAACAAACTTTTAGCAGAGATAACTAAACACATATTTTTCTGGCACAGAATTACATGTGATACTTTACGATTGTAAGGAATTTGAAATAAAAAACGCTTTGTGCTCTTCGTCAGCGTTATTGCGAAAACAATTATGCTCTTAACAGCTGGAGTATAGCAGTATCAAGTAATACTTGTACAAGGCGTGTTTTTTAAGTGAGTACCGTTTTGAAATTAAAAAAGACGTGCTAAGATATCTCAATAATTTTATTTTTACGTGAAAGCCTGTACCTTAATCTACTTTTCTACGTAATTTCCGTCAATATTGAGGCACTTGTTATAACGTTGTACCAGTTTTTGAATACCCTCCTCATAGAAGTCTGCCGCCTGACTTGTTAACCACTGCATCACCACTGTTTTGACTTCATCATCGTCTTGAAGACGATGACCGCCCAAGTGTTTCTTCAAGATGAAACATAGGTGGCCTACGTCACACCAGAATCAAAGCAACAGTCCATGGAATGGCGGCATTCAGATTCACCCAGAAAAGTGAAGTTTAAACAAACAATTTCTGCCCGGAAAATCACGTGCACAGTTTTTTGGGACAGAAAAGGAGTATTGCTTGTGGAATTTCTGCCTCGTAAAGAGACAATCAATGCAGCAGTTTACTGTAAGACATTGCACAATCTGCGCCGTTCAATTCAGAACAAAAGACGTGGCAAGTTGAGCAAGGGCATCGTTTTGCAGCAAGACAATGCCCGTCCGCATGTGGCGAATCAGATCAAAGATCTCATCACATCTTTTCGATGGGAAACTCTAGATTATCCTACGTACAGCCCCGATCTTGCGCCCAGTGACTACCATCTGTTCCTGCACTTGAAGAAACACCTGGGCGGTCAGCGTGTTCATGACGATGACGAAGTCAAAACAGTGGTGATGCAGTGGTTAACAAATCAGGCGGCAGACATCTATGAGGAGGGTATTCAAAAACTGGTACAACGTTATGACAAGTGCCTCAATATTGACGGAAATGATGTAGAAAAGTAGATTAAGTTACAGACTTTCATATAAAAATAAAATTATTGAGATATATTAGCACGTCTTTTTTTAATTTCAAAACGGTACTTACTTAAAAAACACGCCTCGTAGAATACATACTACCTCTCGTTTGTGGTACTTGTTATCTGACAGACTCTGGGGATGGTTGCGATTTAAAAAAAATAACAACCAGTATGGACTCTTGTACTGACTGGTGACAGTCATTATCCCCTTTCGATCCCCGCTTAAAGCTTCCCGAGACAACGGTGGAACTTACGCAACGTTTGGCTTTGTTCCCAAATAATTATAACTACAACATCTATTACCGACCCACAATGCTAAGCACAAACGTGGGTGCTCTGTTCTGCTTTCTCAGGTGTATCCTCACAGGCGTTGATCGCCACAGAGCTGTTTAGCACACGACGAAAATTGCGACATCCCCTTGACGAGTTCCCGCTTGTCGCAAGCGAAGTATTCGCAACGACAGAGTGGGCGTCTCTACGTAGGTCAAAGCCTCTAAAACTTTGCTGTAAATATATCAGTTGTCCTCCGTAGTCTGTAGCTAAAGTTAACCAATATGGCTAATAGATGGCGCTCTAAGCTTCAGAGTAAACACACCAGCAGACGCGCGGCATTCGGCTGTTTCCCAGTTTGCGTCCGAGACGTTCAACATGACTTATGACTTGTCTCCGTGAAGGATCCCGCGCTGCTGGTAAAACCTCTTTCAAGAACCGTGACCCTGCTCCACTGGCCCTGCAGAAGTTTCCGACACTCCAGGGTATGAAGAAAGGCATTGGTCCGATATCTGCCAAGGGTCTGAACATAATGATTACAAAATTCGAAAAGACAGGTTCTTTAATGGCGCAACGTGGCAGAGTGAGGAGCATAATTGATCCGACGTCACTAGAAGATGTGACCACAGTATTGCAGGAGGGATCGGGCGGTAGTGTGCAAACGTGCAGTGCATTGGGAGTTGCCCGAACGCTGGACATGCCTGCGAGCACAGTGCACAAAATCCCAACTATCCATGCAAAATCACTCATGTTCAAGAGTTCATTCTTGATGGCCTGCCAGGAAGGCAAACGTTCGCCCTGGAATTACTTGTTCGCGTGAAAATGGACAATGGATGGCCGTGGAATATTCTGTGGACGGACGAAGCCCATTTCAGTGTCCAAGGACATGTTAGTATGCATAACTGCACAAAATGGGCAACGGAAAATCCGCTTACACATCACCTGGTACCACTTTATTCTCCAAAGGTGACTGTGTCGTGCAGGTTGACGGCTGGGTTTTCGTGAGGCTATATTTTTTTTAAAGGTGATGAGACCTGCGGGACTGTTACGTCTACCGCCAAAACGTTCAACAGCGTGAATGGGAGATTAGGATAATTTTCATGCAAGATGGCTCTCCTACACACGTTTTACAGCCAGTGAAGCGGTTGCTGCAGAGGCAGGAAATGCTAGGATTACCAGCGGTTTTTCTCGCTACAGCCTCACCGTCGGAATCACTTCGTCTTAATCCGTGTAACTTCTGGCTCTGGAAGTATCTGAAACATGTGCTCAGTGCTCCTGTTACAAACGTAGCTGTATTGAAGGCACGTTTTGTGCAATGCAATCTGAACGTGAACCGCGAGACGCTCCGACCTGTTGTGGAACATCGAGTTTGTCGATTTCCGTTCATAGCAGGAAACTGTGGAGAGCGCATTGAACATGACTTGCGGCAGTTCACGACAATTTTATATCATTGTCATTTTGATTTTTATGCGGTTGTTGGCTCCAGAACAATTAAAAACGGATGTCTTTTGCTTTTTATGCAATTTTTGGCTGCAGGACAATTAAAAACCGACTTTCCTCATCTGATGTCGTACTCCTTGCCGTAGTGAATAGACTTACCTGACTAACAGTGGCAGAGCTACTGGCTGCCGAACCTGTGCAGTCATGAACGTTGAACAGTACGGATGGCGTAATTTGCACCTCAGGCCATTCCCATCGTACTGCGATTCATCTGTCGTTTGTAGCCGATCCCACTTACATTAGGTCGTTAATAACGGCATCTATTGGTAGAATTTTCGTATTTTTTTTCTCCATGACGTTTACTTCTGTGTCAGTAATATGATTATAATGTTCAAATTTGATGTCACTCTGAGAAATTTTTCTCTTTCTATGGCTTTTTGGAACTGGACTTTATGGACACCCTATATAGGTTAACTTCTAGAGTATGGGAAGGGGCTTAGGAAAAGCATTTCAAACATGTGTGGCATGTGTGCATGTTTAACTGAACAGCTTTTATGGAAACAACTTATGTGGATAGAAGTAAAAAGGCTTCATACAGCAACGGAGCCTGGCAAGGGAGGCTTACATGATGGTCTTGGAAATTATAAAGAAGGAAAAAGAATTTTTAAATAAATATGTACAAAATTTATTGTCAAAATCATTATTTGAGTCAGTTAAAAATTTCGATTGACGAGAATATCAGCAGTCCTTAACTGTCTGTCGGAATTTGGCCTGGTATTAATTCGTATTGAACTTGTTGTCCTCTTAAATAAATTGCTCATCGCAATATGACTAAATACTGATAACAAGAATTTCGTCGAGTTATAACAAGAAAAGTAAGCACTTCGAAATGAATCTGGCAGCTTTTGAATACAGCAAAATGTCATGGAACTCAACACATGTATTGAATTAAGGCCCTATATTCCGCCGACCTGCGGTATCACCATATCCAAAACGACACTGAAAGCGCCTACTGCTGACTGATTGCGGCTCCCGCACCGTTGGTAGACGCTCGCTGCAGCTCTAAAACCTGCTTACTCATCTGGACTTACATTGTCCGTAAAACTCCTCTCTGTGGACTGCTCTGGTATCGCACCTTGTGCGTGTGAGATCAGCTGCTTTCCCACTGGCGGGATAAAATCAGAGTCTCACTACAAGCACGAAATAATAAAAAGCACTTCTAATGTCCAACTGTTCTTAGAGCTTCATAGTTTCCCAACTCTGCTTACAGAGCGACGAATATACAGCTGACAGACACTTGCTGGTTCATCTACTCGATAACCAATCTGAGTCACTGTGCCTCTCTATTGTGCACAAGGCGGCACTTTCAATTTTGGCAAATTTCCCTTTGTTGGATATATTCCAGTCTGTGTCTTCCTCTACAGTTTTTACCCTCTACAGATCAAAGAGTACTATAGAAATTATTCCTCGATGCCAACATTAACAAGCGTTATATAACTGTATGCGTATGATCAAGAGCTTTCAAATACCTGCCAAAACAGTACATCGTTCGGTTAAAAACAGTATCTGATTCACTGTCTCTATTGTTACATGAGTGAAGAGGGTGAACATAAAACAAGAGTGAGTATCTGTCTGGGTAATAACTGGTGTGAGTTGACAAAAGTCATGGGATACCTCCTAATATTGTGTCGGACCTCCTTTCGCCCACCGTAGTGCAGCAATTCGACGTGGGATGGACTCAACAAATCGTTGAATGTCCCCTGCAAAAATATTGAGCCATGCTGCCTCTATAGCCGTCCATAATTGCGAAAGTGTTGCCGGTGCGCGCTGGCCGGAGTGGCCGAGCAGTTCTAGGCGCTACAGTCTGGAACCGCGTCACTGCTACTGTCGCAGGTTCGAGTCCTGCCTCGGGCATGGATGTGTGTGATGTCCTTAGGTTAGTTAGGTTTAAGTAGTTCTAAGTTCTACGGGACTGATGACCTCTGAACTTAAGTCCCATAGGGCTCAGAGCCAATTGAACCATTTTTTTGTTCCGGTGCAGGATTTTGTGAAGGAATTGACTCTCGATTATGTCCCGTAGATGTTGATGGGATCTATGTCGGGCGATCTGGGTGGACAATCATTCACTCGAATTGTCCAGAATGTGCCCCCTTGGTATTGCACGTCGTCATTCATAATATGAATGGTTGCAAATGGTCTCCAACTAGCCGAGCATAACCCTTTGCAGTCAATGTCTATGTATTTCATGTAAAAGCAGCTCACACCTTTATGGAGCTACCACCAGCTTGCACTTTGCCTTGTTGGCAACGTGGGTCCATGGCTTCATGGAGCCTGTGCCACACTCGAGCCCTGCTCTCAGCTCGTACCAACTGAAATTTCTGAAATCGGGTCGCATTTGATCAGGCCACAGTTCTCCAATAGTCTGGGGTCTAAATGATATGGTCACGAGCCCAGGAAAGGCGCGGCAGGTGATTTCGTACTGTTAGAAAAGGCGCTTGCGTCGGTCCTCTGCTATCATAGCCCATTCACGCCCAGTTCCGCGGTACTGACAAACAAAGTAAGAGCCTACGGAATTTCAGACCAGCTGTGTGGCTGGATTGAGGAGTTTTTGGCAAGCAGAACACAGCATGTCGTTCTCAATGGAGATACGTCTACAGACGTTAAAGTAAGCTCTGGCGTGCCACAGGGGAGTGTTATGGGACCATTGCTTTTCACAATATATATAAATGACCTAGTAGATAGTGTCGGAAGTTCCATGCGGCTTTTTGCGGATGATTCTGTAGTATACAGAGAAGTTGCAGCATTAGAAAATTGCAACGAAATGCAGGAAGATCTGCAGCGGATAGGCACTTGGTGCAGGGAGTGGCAACTGATCCTTAACATAGACAAATGTAATGTATTGCGAATGCATAGAAAGAAGGATCCTTTATTGTATGATTATATGATAGCGGAACAAACACTGGTAGCAGTTACTTCTGTAAAATATCTGGGAGTACGCGTACGGAACGATTTGAAGTGGAATGATCATATAAAATTAATTGTTGGTAAGGTGGGTACCAGGTTGAGATTCATTGGTAGAGTCCTTAGAAAATGTAGTCCATCAACAAAGGAGGTGGCTTACAAAACACTCGTTCGACCTATACTGGAGTATTGCTCATCAGTGTGGGATCCGTACCAGATCGGGTTGACAGAGGAGATAGAAAAGATCCAAAGAAGAGCGGCGCGTTTCGTCACAGGGTTATTTGGTAACCGTGGTAGCGTTACGGAGATGTTTAGCAAACTCAAGTGGCAGACTCTGCAAGAGAGGCGCTCTGCATCGCGGTGTAGCTTGCTCGCCAGGTTTCGAGAGGGTGCGTTTCTGGATGAGGTATCGAATATATTGCTTCCCCCTACTTATACCTCCCGAGGAGATCACGAATGTGAAATTAGAGAGATTCGAGCGCGCACTGAGGCTTTCCGGCAGTCGTTCTTCCCGCGAACCATACGCGACTGGAACAGGAAATGGAGGTAATGACAGTGGCACGTAAAGTGCCCTCCGCCACACATCGTTGGGTGGCTTGCGGAGTATGAATGTAGATGTAGATGTATATGTACTGTCCTAATGGATACGTTCGTCGTATGTCTCATATTGTTTTCCACTGTTATTTCAAGCACTGTTGCTTGTCTGTTAGCACTCACACTGTAGGCAAACGCCGCTGTTCTCGGTCGTTAACCGGGCGAGGTGGCGCAGTGGTAAACACACTGGACCCACGTTCGGGAGGACGACGGTTCAAACTCGCGTCCGGCCATCCCGGTTTCGGTTCTCCGTGAGTTCCCTACATCGCTTCAGGTAAATGCCGGAACGGTTCCTGTCAAAGGGCACGACCGATTTCGTTCGTCATCTTTCCCCAATCCGATGGGACCGAAGAACTTGCTGTTTGGTCCCCTCCCCAGAGTCAACCAACCAACCATAGGTCGTTAAGTGAAGGCCGTCGGCCACTACTTTGTCCACAGTGAGAGACAATGCCTGAAATTTGGTATTCTCGGGACACTCTTGGCAGTATGGACCTCAGATTATTGAATTCCGAAGCGATTTCCGAGATGGAATGTCCCATGCGTCTAGCTCCAAGTACCAATTCGGCGTTCAAAGTCTGTTAATTCCCATATCGCGCCGTATGACGTCGGAAACCTTCTCACATGAATCATCTGAGCCCAAATGACAGCTCCGCGAATGAACTGCACTTTTATACCTTGTTTACGCGATACTGCCGCTATCTGTATCTCACGACTTTTGTTCCCTTAGTGTATACAGAATGGTCCATTGATCGTGACCGGGCCAAATATCTCGCGAAATAAGCGTCAAACGAAAAAACTACAAAGAACGAAACTGGTATAGCTTGAAGAGAGAAACCAGATGGCGCTATGGTTGGCCTGCTAGATGGCGCTGCCATAGGTCAAACGGATATCAACTGCGTTTTTTAAAAATAGGAACCTCCATTTTTATTACACATTCGTGCAGTACGTAAAGAAATATGAATTTTTTAGTGGGACCACTTTTTTCGCTTTGTGATAGATGGCGCTGTAATAGTCACAAACATATGGCTCACAATTTTAGACGAACAGCTGGTAACAGGTAGGTTTTTTAAAATTAAATACAGAACCTAGGTACGTTTGAACATTTTATTTCGGTTGTTCCAATGTGATACATGTACCTTTGTGAACTTATCATTTCTGAGAACGGATGCTGTTACAGCGTGATTAACTGTAAATACCACATTAATGCAATAAATGCTCAAAACGATGTCCGTAAACCTCAGAGCATTTGGCAATACGTGTAACGACATTCCTCTCAACAGCGAGTGGTTCGGCTTCCGTAATGTTCGCACATGCATTCACAATGCACTGACGCATGTTGTCATGCGTTGTCGGTGGATAACGATGGCAAATATCCTTCAACTTTCCCCACAGAAAGAAATCGGGGGCCATCAGAACCGGTGAACCTGCGGGCATGGTGCTTCGACGACCAATCCACCTGTCATGAAATATGCTATTCAATACCGCTTCGATCGCATGCGAGCTATGTGCCGGACATCCATCATGTCATGCAGTGAAACATCTTGTAGTAACATCGGTAGAACATTACGTAGGAAGTCAGCATTCATTGCACCATTTAGATGGCTCTAATGGCTCTGAGCACTATGGGACTTAATTTCTAAGGTTATCAGTCCCCTAGAACTTAGAACTACTTAAACCTAACTAACCTAAGGACATCACACACATCCATGCCCGAGGCAGGATTCGAACCTGCGACCGTAGCTGTCGCGCGGTTCCAGACTGTAGCGCCTGGAACCGCTCGGCCACCCCAGCCGGCGCACCATTTAGATTGCCATCGATAAAATGGGGGCCAATTATCCTCCCTCCCATAATGCCGCACCATACATTAACCTGCGAAGGTCGCTGACGTTAATGTTCCACTTGTCGCATTTTCCGTTGCCCAATAGTGCATATTATGCCGGTTTACGTTACCGCTGTTGGTGAATGACGCTAAATAGAACGCGTGCAAAAAATCTGTCACTGTCCCGTCATTTCTCTTGTGCCAGTGGCAGAACTGTACACGACGTTCAAAGCCGTCGCCCTGCAATTCCTGGTGCATAGAAATATGGTACGGGTGCAATCGATGTTGATGTAGCGTTGTCAACACCGACGTTTTTGAGATTCCCGATTCTCGGGCAATTTGTCTGTTACTGATGTGCGGATTAGCCGCGACAGCAGCTAAAACACCTACTTGGGCATCATAATTTGTTGCAGGTCGTGGTTGACGTTTCACACGTGGTTGAACACTTCCTGTTTCCTTAAATAACGTAACTATACGGCGAACGGTCCGGACACTTGGATGATGTCGTCCAGGATACCAAGCAGCATACATAGCACACGCTCGTTGGGCATTTTGATCACAATAGCCATACATCAACACGATATCGACCTTTTCCGAAATTGGTAAACGGTCCATTTTAACACGGGTAACATATCATGAAGCAAATACCGTCCGCACTGGCGGAATGTTACGTGATACCACGCACTTATACGTTTGTGACTACTACAGCGCCATCTATCACAAAGCGAAAAAAGTGGTCCAACTAAAACATTCATATTTATTTACGCACTACACGAATATGTAATAAAAATTGTGGGTCCCTATTTAAAAAAAACGCAGTTGATATCCGTTTGACCTACGGCAGCGCAATCTAGCGGGCCAACCATAGCGCCATCTGGTTTCCGCCTTCAAGCTAGACGAGTTCCGTCCTTTGTAGTTTTTTCGTTTTGTAACCTCCCAACAGTAAAAATATGTTTTTCATTCACATTTAGCATAACCTCCCAATAAATAAATTCAGCAACCTACCAATAATACAATGTGACCAATCACTCAATAAAACCGCGGCTCACTTACAACCTTTCAATAATTATCTGACTGTAAATCTAAACTGATAATCTGGACGTCAGCAGTGCTGCGTCACTGATCAAACTGAACACATTGAAAATTCTTACCTCAACAAGGTCGCCGGACAACGCATATATATCTGCTCCTATAAGAAACCCCCTCCCCCCCCCCCCCCCCCCGGCACAGCGCAGTGCAATGCTGGCCGATAGATTTGTCATGTATAAAAGGAAACAACTGATCTTTCCCCACAACAATCGGGATGACCATGGACTGGAGAAACCAGTAAACTCTTTAAATTGAGATGATTGATTGTCAAAAGTTACTTTTTATAAGAAAGATTATTATTAAGAGATTTTTTTAGAAACATTTACATGGGACCTGACACAACAACACTACATATGCGAGAGGCTGCCCCCACCCTATAGTACAACGCTCAGGCTCCGCCACCGCCCCCCACGACGGGCCCAACCAACTCCACACAGACGACTGCTCGCTACTACAAACTCCTACACAGTTCCTACTGCCGTCAACACTGCTCTTTGGTCTGAGATTCTCTTATAGCTTACATATCGCAGGCAGCGCATGAACAGTCCTTCGATATTACATCTGCTCGACTGCACTAGCAACAAATTCCTTAATTGTGGACGTCTTACAGTTTGATACTTATTTCGTGAGATATTTGACCCGGTCACTATCAGTGGACCACCCTGTATATTGAACCGTACACGGAATGGGGATGTTACTTACCCTCTACATCTCCTTACGGGTGCAGAGGTGAAACTAAGTTTACTGTTCGAATAAATTAACGTTTGGTTAAAACCGCGAACTGTACCATTAGGCAGAAATAGACGGGAGGGTGTGGGAGCAGATGGAGTTCGAATGGTCACTACGTTTAAATCTTTATGCACGTCCAGTCTGAAGGAAAAAATGGGGGTTCCTATTTTAAAAAACAAACAAAAAAAACGCAGTTGATACCCGTTTGATCTATGGCAGCGCCATCTAGCGGGCCAACCATAGCGCCATCTGGTTTCCCTCTTCAAGCTAGACGAGTTTCGTTCTTTGTAGTTTTTTCGTTTGATGCTTATTTCGTGAGATATTTGGCCCGTTCACTATCAGTGGACCACCCTGTGTATTAAACCGTACACGGAATGGGGATGTTAATTACCCTGTACATCTCCTTACGGGTGTAGAGGTGAAACTAAGTTTTCTGTTCGAATAAATTAACTTTTGGTCAAAACGGCGAACTGCACTATTTAGGTAGAAATAGACGGGAGGGTGTGGGAGCAGATGGAGTTCGAATGGTCACTACGTTTAAATCTTTATGCACGTCCGGTCTGAAGGAAACCTGTAATTAGGTGAACACTACAGTGCGCGTGGAGGCGTCGCCCAGCTGTCACTGCAGAAAGGGCAGCGTGCTGCTAATTACGTCCGTCCTCGCGGGCAGGGAAGGCCCTCTGCCCGAACGCTGCTGATTGGGTGACAGCAGACGCGGCTCATTCTGGCGGTGCCCGCTATGATATACGCTCGCGCCATTAACGCATCTGCGGGCAGCCCTCCAGGCTTGGAAACGCAATTAGCAGAGAGTATATAGATACGGCTCTCGCTGGCGAGCTGGCCTTTCGGCGACGGAAGCGGCACCGCCCACCCTCCGCCCGGCGGTTTACCCCCTTGACGAGTTTTCTCGTTACCAATAAAAACCGGTGCCGTTTAAAGCCTGCGCGCTATTAGCCAGCCTAATGGCGGCCGGGCGTTTATCGGGGCGTGATTGCAGTTTCGGGAAGCGAGCCCGCCGAGGCTCGGTTCGGCGTTTAGCAGGCCTTCCTAAATTTACGGCGCCCCCACTGGATGCGTCCGCTATCGGCTAGAATACCTGCGTAGCTAGCCGGCCTCCGAAATTTGCGATATGGGAAAAGAGTCGTCAGTGGTTCAAATGGCTCTGAGCACTATGGGACTCAACTGCTGTGGTCATACGCCCCCTAGAACTTAGAACTACTTAAACCTAACTAACCTAAGGACATCACACACATCCATGCCCGAGGCATGCCTGCGACCGTAGCGGTCGTGTGGTTCCAGACTGTAGCGCCTCTAACCGCTCGGCCACTACGGCCGGCAAGAGTCGTCAGCTCCATCAAAACCGTACACCGCATATGTAAGAAAAACAAACGAAAGAAACTCCATCGCCGACCGTGGTGGTCGAGCGGTTGTAGGCGCGTCAGTCCGGAACCGCGCGACTGCTACGTTCGCAGGTTCCAATCCTGCCTCGAGCATGGATGTGTGTGATGTCCTTAGGTTAGTTAGGTTTAAGTAGTTCTAAGTTCTAGGGGACTGATGACCTCAGATGTTAAGTCCCATAGTGCTCAGAGCCATTTGAACCATTTTTTTTGAAACCCCATCGCCAACTGTTTATAAAATATTGCAAACGTATAAATATTGGCTTCTGGATCTTCGCTGGGACGAACTTTTTGCGATATAGCATGGATTTTTTTTAAAAAAAGCTGCAAACTTCCTATTGACCAAAACAGTGCTTATTATTCTGTAACTTCCACTGAATGACACAGTATCTGAAGTCACAAAAACATTAATTTTTTTTGTCCCTATGTTGTATCACAAAGAAATCGCACAACAGGCAATTAACTACTAGACTTCAGGCTGAGCCATCAGGGAGTGAACATCACTAAATGCTTCCTAGTGTCTTTCTGTTGCAGTGTAAAACAGGGTAATGATCACAGCAGGTACAACGGAATGCTACTATGCACTTTGGGGAAACATTTAACGAGCTAAGTTGATTGCAAATTGACATTTATTCAAAAATGGAGCCTACCGCTAAACTTCAGTCAACATTTAACACGTATGAAATCATTGCAGTATCGTTCCGTAATGGGAAACTGTTTGTAATTATATTAATAACAACTTTTCAGCGAGGATTTGTTTAACTGAGTAATGCAACACAGACGATTATGGGCTCACACACAAAAGTTCAGACTTTCAGAAAGTAACGAAAGGCAAAATTCCTCATTTTCTACTAAAGGTTGAGTTAGAGCTAGCTTGTGACTCTCAGCGGTTTTGATCGGGGTCACCATAAACAGTGATCAGATAAAGAGCAAAGTGCGTCCCATTTGAATCTAGTTAAACGATAGCATAGCTATCACTCGCGAGAACGGCATAATGCTACTGAAAAATCATTTTAAAAAAAATATAGCAAGTTCCCAAAAGGAAAAACTGTAGTCGCCACCATCATCTTGTAAGTGTTGTAATGGTACTTGAATTACGTAACCATTATGGCACCTCACCTCAACCTCTCGATACCAACAATATTCTACTGTGTTTCTATAAAATAGTTAACATATTTCTGTGACAACATTCAGATTTGATTTCATTAAAGAAGAGGTACTTCAATACATCGATATGTATATACTGCAATGATATTATTCTTATGTGTATTCATTCTTTTGTCACTATGATCTTTGACGTACTTGTAACTCTGATTTTTGGACGCGTAAGCGGTTATTAGAGAGTCAAGCTTTGGTCCTCATGTTAAAAAGACGCAAATTGTAGTCAGTTTATGAAATGTGAACTTTAACAGTGAGCAAGATATTTTCAAGTATGTTTTATATTGTGAAGTGATGTTTTGGTACGAGTTACGTGATACTGCAACAAAAGTATTAAAAAAGAGGTGTAACTTAAATTCGGAGTGCTGATTACTTTTTTACATCACCGTTGTCCTAACTTGCAAAAGTTTAATCTTCAAGAATAGTTTATGAAACACATCTATAAAACTTTTGAATATCGCAGAATAACACCTAGGCCTCTTTGCATCCGAGCTTGGAATCATCACTACCTAGATTGTCGACGATTGAGACATGAGTTCACAACGAGACCAGCGTGGGAAACACGAAAAGATGAGTGCCTAGTTTATCCATTATTTCAAGAAATGACTTTATTAACTGTGCTCTAATGATACCTGCCACATAATATAACTTTGTTGTTGCCCGAAAATGCAATATTTAGCAGCGTGAGCAACACTACAATCATAATTAATTTTTGACCTTTGTTGTGGTAGGGTTGTTAGAAACAGAGTGCTACTATGCACTTTGGGGAAACATTTAGTGAGCTAAGTTCATTGTAAATTGACATTTATGCAAAAATGGAGCCTACTGCTAAACTTCAGTAAACATTTAACACGTATAAAATCATTGCAGTATCGTTCCGTAATGGGAAACTGTTTGTCATTATATTAATAACCATTATTCAGCGAGGATCTGGTTGACTGAGTAATCCAACACAGACGCTTATGGGCTCACACACAAAGATTCAGACTTTCAAAAGTAACGGATCACCAATAGTACTGGAGAGAAGCATGGATGGTAAAAATCTTGGAGACAAAGTGATGAATAAACTAAGCAGATTCAGAAGGATGTGTTGTGCGGTAGTTACTCGGAGATGAAAAGGCTTGCACAGGATAGAGTAGCATGGAGAGCTGCATCAAACCAGTCTGTGGACTGCAAAATTCTTCATTTTCTACTAAAGGTTGAATTAGAGCTGGCTTGTGCCTCTCAGAGTGAAGAGGCACGAAAATTGATCGGGGTCACCATGAACAGCGATAAGAAAAAGAGCAAAGTGGATCCCATCTGAATCTACTTAAACGATAGCATAGCTATCACTAGGGGGAACCCCATGATGATGCTGACAAATGATTTTTAAAAAAATATAGCAAGTTTCCAAAAGGAAAAACTATACTCACCACCACCCAGGTCACCTTGTAAGTGTCCACACAAGTGGCACATCACACTCATCAGATCACAGTACGGTGGGTGACAAACTCTCCATTAAATCGGACCCGCCTCGCCTCAGTGGACAGAGACAGGAAGGTACTTGGAGAGGGTGAACTCGTCACTCGCCAAGACGAGTTTAACTGTGGTACCAGGCATCTCCTCCAATCAAAAGACAGGAGAAACAACGCCTGGTTTCTATTCTCAAAATTTTGCATCGGTTCAGAACCGGAAATTTGAACAAGCACTTGGATTGGGGAAACCAATCGTTGGTCCTGCGTTAACAAAGACCGGGCATGTAGTTGCCCCGCCAACTGGTGTCCCGGGCTAGTTTCGAAAAATGAAAGTCAACGGCCGTTCCCGGGCCCTGCTACAAAGCTAAACCAAGAAAGTCCACCCGAATTTACGAGTGAGTCTGAGAGTCCAAGTACTCCCGTATTCATAAATCTAGTCATGATACCTGTTTAGGAACGGTGGTTAAAGGTACATGTTGTCGTGTTGTTGTGGACTTCAGTCCAAAGACTGGTTTGATGCAGCTCTCCATGCTATTCTATCCTGTGCAAGCCTCTTCACCTCCGAGTAACTACCGCACAACACATCCTTCTGAATCTGCTTAGTGTATTCATCACTTTGTCTCCTTCTACGATTTTTACCATCCATGCTACCCTCCAATACTATTGGTGATCCCTTGACTGAGTACGTGTCGTACCAATCGATCCCTTCTTCTAGTCATGTTGTGCCTCAGATTCCTCTTCTCCCCAATCCTGTTCAGTACCTCCTCATTAGTTACGTGATCTACCCACCTAATCTTCAGCATTCTTCATTGTTCTGTAGCAACACATTTCAAAAGCTTCTATTCTCTTCTTGTCAACACTGTTTGTCGTCCATGTTTCACTTCTATGCATGACTGCACTCCACATAAATACTTTCAGAAGAGATTTCCTGACACTTGCAGCTGCACTCGATGTTAACAAATTTCTCTTCCTCAGAAGCACTTTGCTTGCCATTGCCACTCTATATTTTATATCCTACTTCTACCATCATCAGTTATTTTGCTGCCCACACAGCAAAACTCATCTACTACTCTAAGTGTCTCATTTCCTAATCTAATTCCCTCAGCATCACCTGATTTAATTCCACAACTTTCCACTGTCCTCGATTGGCTTATGTTGATCATCTTATTCCTCCTTTCAAGACACTGTCCATTCCGTTCAACTGCTCTTCCAGGTCCTTTGCAGTCTCTGACAGAATTACAATGTCATCGGCAAACCTCTAAGTTTTTATTTCTTCTCCATGGATTTTAATTCCTACTACAAATTTCTCTTTTTTCCTTTACTGCTTGCTCAATATACAGATTGAATAACATCGGGGATAGGCTACAACCCTGTCTCACTCGCTTTTTAACCACTGCTTCCCTTTCGTGCTCCTCGACCCATAACTGCCATTTGGTTTCTGTAAAAATTGTAAATAGCCTTTCGCACCCTGTATTTTACCTCTGCCACCTTCAGAATTTCAAAGAGTGTTCCAGTCAACATTGTCAAAAGCTGTCTCTAAGTCTATAAAGGCTGTAAACGTAGGTTTGCCGTTCCTTAATCTATCTTCTGAGATAAGTAGTAGGATTAGTACTGCCTCGCGTATTGCTACATTTCTACGGAATCCAAACTGATCGTCCCCGAGGTCGGCTTCTACCAGTTTTTGCATTCGTCTCTAAAGATTTCGTGTTAGTATTTTGCAGCTGTGACTTATGAAACTGAGAGCTCGGTAATTTTCACACCTGGGATTGGGATTATTATATTCTTCTTGAAGTCTGAGGGTATTTCTCTCGTCTCATAATCTTGCTCACCAGATGGAGGTTTTGTCATGGCTGGCTCTCCCAAGGCTATCAGTAGTTCTAACGGCATATTGCCTACTCCAGGGGATTTGTTTCGACTTAGTTCTCCCAGTGCTCTGTCAAATTCTTCACGCAGGTTGACATCTCCCATCCCGTATTCATTTACATCCTCTTCCATTTCCATAATATTGCCCTCAATTACATCGCCCTTGTACAGACTCTCTGTGTACTCCTTCCACCTTTCTGCTTTCCCTTCTTTGATTAGGACTTGTTTTCCATCTGAGCTCTTGATATTCATACAGATCTTTTCTCAAAAGGTCTCTTTAATTTTCCTGCAGGCGGTATTTATCTTACCCCTAGTGATATATGCTTCTACATTCTTACATTTCTCCTCTAGCCATTCCCGCTTAGCCATTTTGCACTTCCTGTCGATGTCACTTTTGAGACGTTTGTATTCCTTTACGCCTGCTTCGTTTACTGCATATTTATATTTTCTCCTTTCTTCAATTAAATTCAATATCTCCTGTGTTACCCAAGGATCTCTAATAGCCGTCGTCTTTTTACTTATTTGATCCTCTGCTGCCTTTACTATTTCATTTCTAAATTCTACCCATTCTTCTTCTATTGTATTCTTTTCACCTGTTCTTGTCAATCGTTCCCTAATGCTGCCTCTGAAACTCTCTACAACCTCTGGTTCTTTCAAGTCATACAGGTCCCATCTCCTTAAATTCCTACCTAAAAGCAGTTTCTTCAGTTTTAATCCACAGTTGATAACCAATTAATTGTGGTGCTGTTGATTAATGAAGCAGTGAAGTACATTTACTTTATAAAATTTATAAAGCAGAGTTGTAGCTAGTTAACGTGCGTGATTTTTTTGGAATTTCATGGAAACCTAATGAAAATATCTTCGATCCCCAATCGCCTACGCCCGCCAAGGATACTGGAACGGCCACTAATGGGTGGTAGGGACCACGTTGATTACCACTGACGTAGACTGTCAAAGTTAAAAGCAAGAGGCGTGTACCGAGAAATGACAAAAAGATATCAGACGCACCCGATTCAGGCGAAATACCAAGGATTTCATTGTAAGAGTATATGGAAGAATATCCATAACGCAGTGTTTCTATCTAAAGTTAGTGACTGAAACATACAAAATACGAAGTTTTGCCTCAAAAATTAATTAATTACCCCTATCGCCGTGAATTTCCTGGACGACAAAGTAATTTCAATTTGAAGCAAAACGAAAAATCTAGAATTCTCTTGCTCTAATTTACTAATTATTAGTTATTTATTGTAATAAACTGTGTGCCACCCATGTCGAGTTTGACTGATAATTGAATTACGTTAGCAAAATAAGAGAAAAAGGAGTTGGTACAGCACTTCCCCGCGAACGTCAAAGGTTCCAAGTTCGAATCTCGGTCCATCACAGAGTTTTTAATCTGTTAGAACGTTTCCAGTCAGCGTGCAAAAACAACGGCTCCGGAGTATTCTTGCCAGTCCTGCAAGGTATGCCGGAAAACTCTCTGATGTATGTAAGTTGGGAGATGAGGTACTGGTGGGAGCAAAGCTTTAAATGGCGGGTTGTGAGTCGTAGCTGCCAGTAGACAGCTCAGACTCTACAGCACTTGCCTGCGAAGGGCAGGTGCCGGTTCTGTATGCACCTTTAATCTGCCAGGAAGTTTCAGACGAAAGACTGAGCCTCGTGGGCGATACTTACAGTCGTCACCAAAAACACGACGGAGGCGGTTCATATTTGTGGTGATGTAAATGCTGCAGCGAACGGTGAGTCTAATGCAGGTTTACACCCCATCCTCGATCAGAGGAGGCTTTAGGAAATCTTTTCTAAAATAAATCTAAAGTGTGTCTCTGGAGGGAGAGTAGCACACCTTTGGCATGGGCAACAAAGCGGTATAACGTAACTGTGAGAATAACGTTAGTACACAAAGCCGATTTAGAGCAAAAATACTCTCTGAGAAGATCACGTACGTTTACTAGGCCAAAGATATAAACAGCAGTTCAGATCACGGCTACCTTTCACACCTTTACTCGGTGGTCTTCGATGAGATCGTAGATGAAAACGATTACAATTTATTCTTTTATATCGAGGCTTTGAGACATAAAGACTTTGCTTGTCAGAATAAAACCCATTACACAATAAGTAATGTAGTTATTAATGAGAAAATCATAACAAAGATGAGCTTTACTATAATAGACTAGTTGGTTACTTGAAAAATGAACTATCGATAACATGCACTATTGATTTGGTTGAGGTATAATTTATTCCAGAAGGATTGGTGTATTGGACAGTAACTGGTTTTATGGGCTAACCTAGAGGAAATATAGAGAGCAGTTTAATTCATAGTTTTAGCAACTGCCATTTATTTGGCTTAAATTTTCCAATTTTATAGCATTGTGTATCAGATACTTAAGGCTTTGGTTCATGGAAGGATACGAGACAACAGAACAGGTTAGTCGACTTTATTTTTGAGAGTACAGTTAACTGTGTGTCGAAATGGTGTCCAGAAACTTATTTTGTTGAAATGTTGCTATTTGAATCTGTTAGTAAAAAATGATGTAAATCTTCATCATAATATAACAACGGAAATGAAATTCGTTTACTGTTCATTTCATTACATGCCCTCTATTCTTTCCCAAATAGCTAAAACACTTTTCTAGTGTAAGGTGGCATGGTCTCCTGACCTTCATTTATTACATATTCTGACCTCACCATCGTATTCTGCATATCAAGACGTTTCATTCAAACCCAAACTCGATAGGTAGAGTCAATTTCACATATTTCCATTTAAAAGATATGCAAATCTAATACATAAATCGCAAGTGCGCACTGAGATTAAAAAGTCGAGGCTGGTGTACACAAACATTCAAGACATGACACACAGGAGTTTTTGTTCGGCAGAGGCAACCACCCTGCTGGAAAGTTCGTAGGAGGGTGAGTTAGCACACAGCTGTGCTAGCTGGCTGATCGCCCATGGACCAAAACATTTTTTGCCTGAGAAAAGGGATAATGGCCTGTGTGTTCACCTTAAAAGCAAAACCCACTGTATTGCTTGGGAGAGCCCCATCATACACATTCTTTTGACTGACGTAGTGTGCAGTTTGAGTTCTCATAGGTGGAGAGTAAACGCCTAATGCAGATGCTATATATTTCCAGATCGGTCGTCTTAAATGGAGCGCCATTCTGCCTTTTGTAAGAGTAATGCTGATTGGTGAACTATTTCTGACGCAATGAGCTGATGGAGTGAGGGAAAGACAGCAGATGATATACCCTTTCGCTTTTTGCATGGAGGGAAGTTGTTCTGGTGATGCTCTTGTAGCGGGAACACGTAGCGGGAGCGAGTGCGCTCGTGCTTGTATGCAGAGAGTGAGGAACAAAGTCTCTACTCAGTACTGCACTGAGAGGACACCTCTTTCGCTAGCAAATCGGAGTGATACTCTATACTGAGTCATTTGCGATTAACCGTTTGTTCACTGTGTTGGCCACGACACTTACTGTGCGGTGTGAACACAGACGGAATATTAGTTAGCGCCTGTGAGTGAACATTGAGTGGCATCATGGTGGACTGGTTATCTGACCGGTGTACCACGTCAAAAGTTAGGGGCAGACAGGAGTCCCTGACTTCATCAAGGCGTAGTGAGAGTTCGATTATCGAAGGTCAATCCAGATGGAAAGAGATAGATTTGTTATTTTTCAGTGGTGAACGATGCAGGCAGCAGTCATCGCAGCTCACGATATTATGCGCTACAGCATAGGCGAGCCCCATCTTTCCTCCATTAGAAATAAAGTACTTCATTCAAGTCACTCCATTACATTTCTCTTGCAACAGCCTCGATCGTACTTAGAAACATTCAATTGGATAATTACTCAAGTTGAGTAGGTGCGGCACTCAGCCATTCTGCCGAGTAACTAACATTCTTAAAGAAAAGGGATAAAAGAACTTTCCCACACTTTGTATATAAATGTCATTAACAGGATTCCTATCCATATGACGTAACCTCATATTCCGAAAAGAACACAGAAATTTGTGTATCAGTTTATAAATAAAAGTATCACTTGGTTTTCTTAAATTTTGCAATAAATAATATTTTATGTTCATTTAATGTTTTCCTAACACTAATTAGCAATACTCAAGTACCCAAGTATCCCACTAGTTCCATAAGAAAACAGAATACTTTTGTGCATTTCCTTACAGTGGATGACTCCAGAAGATATTTATTGCTGAAAGTTTTTCAGGCATTTCTTTTTGGTACGTTAGGAGCGTCTGTCTGACTTCTGTAGTAGTGTGGGGTGGAAATTGCTTCTTGCAGGAGCCAAAGGGTACTTTTCAGATCAATCCGTTGCGCAACTCGTCAACATAACACCCACACACTGCCACTAGCTTCGATAACATACAACCAAAAGCTTATGAGATTGCTGTTAAATTGTAACGCTACTCAAAAGTATCAGTCTGGCACTTGATTACAAATCAAAATTAATTTTAAATAAAGTTTTTATCTACTTTTATTTTGATGATAAACATTTCATGATCTCTATTAATGGCGGAATTACATATTCTTTCATCCGAAATTGGCGTAGGTCAATTTTGAATCACGAAAGAAAATAGATTTTAGGCAAACTGGTTTGGTGTATTATTACCCTGTTTTATTCAATACGAAATGAAATACGTTTGAGTAGCAAACATCACAATAAAGATCAGGAAAGATGAAGGTAAATTTGTTAATTGCACAATCAACAATGCATACACATATTTCTTCAGATTTATTACAAAAGAAACGCTCTTCAGCTATAACTGGAACAAAACTGATACATAATTTGTGCCTATGAAAGCTTGCTATTCCTGTCAATCGGTCACAGATGTCTCTGGGTTGCCAACACCTCATCTCGTGTTTGTATTCCAAGGTGACGGTGTTCGGCAGTCTTGAATTTGAACTCGATGGCTCCTGTTAGTTAATCCGTCCATTCCTAGGGATGGTCTGACTAATGTCGTATTGTCTTTATTCCTATCGAAACCTAAATGTCGTAGAATTCTAGTCTACCGACAAGTACCATCTGAACATGTGACAGTTAATGACTGAATATAACTGGGAGTGCAGTATCAGAGCTGGTGCTAATCAGGCTACCGTAATCGTTTAGTTGGTTAGTAACATAGCTTACGGTTTATTCACAGCTACTAACAGTTTTTTACTCTTTTTTTAAGTTTTTGTTCTACTGCTGTTTATATTAGTTCAGTTCACGCAACAGTTTGCACATTTTAATCGTTGCGCGCCACATCTAAGAGTAAAATCACGAGCTGCGTCACATGCAACCGACGCGCACGCGCGCCATGCTAACCCGCCACCATCGATTGGCCACAACGTTTCTATACAAAGCTTAGATTACATTCCTACACTTCAACACCAACTTTTTTCTCAGGATCCGAATAGCTGTTAGCCGTGTATTGCTGAAGTAGGCTATCCTCTGAAGTCACTCATACTTATGTCTCATACAGCGTACTCCTAACTGCACAATAGACATTATGAGACTAGGTTTATGTACGAGAAGTATTTACAAAATTTGTCGGCACTATTCGAACGACTCTAATCCAGCTGGGTAAATGTAGAGTAAAATACTTAGGGAATAAATTTAGCAAAAGCTTTACTGCACCTACAGCACAAAAGCGTATTCCATGTGGTGTAAATTTCATGCCCCTTTAGCAAGCTACGGAGAAGCTGCATCAAATTTATGTGGTCTAGCGCCTGCCACGAAAGACATTTCTGAGTTTAATGAAACATCTTAATGTTGCTCACTGCCTAGCAATGTTTTCGCCAGGTAAGCAACTCACACTTGTGGACATTAGTCTACATTAACAGACGCTCAGTTTAGTTACTCCAGGTGGTCTTGGCGATCATTCATTTTGCAAAAACTTTTATTGGCTGCTTGTATGCAACTTTCACTTATAAACAACTATAAGCTGCAAATACCCCTTTTCTGTCCCCTCTCAAAGCTTCCAGAGACAACGGTGTAACTTACGCAACGGCTGGCCTTTTTCCAAGCAATTATAACTACGACATCAATTACCGACTCACCACGCTAAACACAAACGTGGGTGCCCTATATTGCGTTCTCGTGGGTACCCTTGTAGACTTTCATCGTCACAGAGCTGTATGTTTGTCACACGAAGACACGAGAGGCGTTCAATAAGTAATGTAACACTTTTTTTTCTGAACGCAAGTTAGTTTTATTCAGGATTCCAATACAACATACTATCCTCCACTCTTCTGGCTGCAAACCCCTATTTTTCAGTATAGTGCCCGTGCAATGCGATGACGTTACGCAGCCTTACAGGTACCACATGGTACCACTCTACTAGTCGATGTCGGAGTCAACGTCTTGCTCCATCAATAACCTCCCTATCAACCAGGTACTGCTTCCTTCACTACGCCAAACATATGGAAGTCGGACAGTGCAAGGTTTGGGCCGTGAGGTGGATGAGGAAGAACAGTCCAATTAAGTATTGTGAGCTCCCCTCGGGTGTTGAGACTTATGTCACGCTTTGTGTTGTCATAGGGAAGAAGTTTTTTTTTCCTTTATTTTCATTTCCATTCCCCATCAGGGGGCGGGCTGGCAGCAGCATAAGCGCTGCTCTTCAGCCAAGAGCCATAAATAGACAGGAAGACATTTAAAAACGATATTAAGGAGATAACATGGCGGAATATAGAAACAAAAACAGGCGGAACAGAAGCAAATCAGACACACAAAGCGGTGACTGTAAATCGGAGATAAAAATCTATAAAAGTATGTTACACAAAAAAACACGCACTACATTAAAAGGCACCAGGCAAAATACGGCCAGAGCATAAAAGTTCGTAGAACGAGTGAAACAGCCACATGACGGGCGGCGTAGCAAGGAACTGTCATGGACAATAAACAAGTCGAGCACACAATTAAAACCCACATCACTACATGACACTGTAGAAAGGCACCGAAACACAACACTAACGTAGTACAGTGATATCGAATAAAAACCTGGGAGGATCTGCATGGGAGGGGGGGGGGGACAAGGGAAAGGGAGGCGAGGAGGAGGGGAGAGAAAGGGGGCTGAGATGGGGGGCGCGCCGAAGGAGGGCTGGGAAGGGAAGGGATGAGAGAGGAAAACAGCCGAGGAGGGGGTGCAGGGACTCAGGGAGGGAAAATCTGCTCTGGGAGAAGGAGGGGTGGGCAAAAAGGGGGCCCTTGGGAGGGGGAACAAGGCTAGGTTATAGTTGGAGGGAAGGTATATATATCACGGCGAAGTTCATCATACGGGAGGGGGAGGCGCTGGAAAGTGCCCTGCTGAAGGAGATGGAGGATGTGGAGGTGGAGAGAGGGAGGGATACAGCGATAGAGGCACAGCAATAGGCGGGGGGAGGAGGGGTGGAGAGGAAGGAGGAAACCAGGGGGTGGGGGTGATCAAGCCTGCAGACAGTGTAAAGGATGCGGAGATGTTGGAGGCAAAGAGGAGGTGGGGGAAGGGGATGAGTTCATACAGGAGCCATGTGGGGAAGGAAGGTGGATATGGAAGGCAAGGCAGAGCACATGGCATTCGAGGATCTGGAGGGCCTTGTAAAAGTGGGTGGGTACAGAGATCCAGGCAACACTGGCATAACAGAGGATAAGACGGATGAGGGATTTGTAGGTGTGGAGGATGGTGGAAGGATGCAATCCCCATATCTGGCCAGACAGGAGTTTCAGGAGGCAGAGGCTGGAATGGGTTTTCTGCTGGATGGTCAGGAGGGGGGTGAGCTGGATGGGATGCCCATAAAGGGTGAGGTAGAAATCATGGAGATGGAAGGAGCAGGTGGTGCAGCCTACGATGATTACTGGGTTTTGGAGGGGTTGAGATGAAGGAACCACTGGTTACACAAAGCAGTGAACTGGTCAAGGTGGGTTTGGAGCATGCATTGGGACCATTGAAGGGTAGGATAGAGAGCCAGGAAAGCGGTGTCATCAGCATACTGGAGAAGGTGGACAGGTGTGGATGACTCTTGCATATCAGCCATAGGCAAGAGATAAAGGAGAGGGGAGAGGACAGAGCCCTGGGGGATGCCAACCATGGGATAAAAGATACGGGAGTTGTTGTTGTGGAGGGTGACATAGGAAGGATGGCGTGAGAGGAAGGAAGCCCAGATGGACAAAACTGATAGGCAGGGCGTTGGTTTGGAGTGTAAAGAGTATACTGGGATGCCATACATGGTCACAGGCATTTTGGAGGTCAAGGGAAACGAAAATGGTGGAGCGACAGGAGTTAAGCTGGAGGGAGAGAAGGTGAAGGAGATTAAGGAGTTGGTCTTCAGCAGAGAAGGAGGGTCGGAAGCCACACCGGGTAAGGGGGAGGAGATGGTGTTGATTAAGGTGCTGATGAATACAGCGGGAGAGGATGGATTCGAAGACCTTACTGAAGAGGAGCAGTGGAGTGGACATAGATGGTGGCACAGGTAATGGTGAGGGAGGGGAAGAAGATGCTGAGGATAAGGTGTTCTGTGGGGTGATTGAGTGGAGGTTGTGGCCAGACGGGGATATGCTTAAGGTGGCCAATTGCGACTCCATCCTGTGCATGAGGACCAGGAGCGTCAGTGTGGTGGAGGATTTAGGGAGAGGTGTGGATAGAATGGTGTGGCTGGAGAAAGGTTTCGTTCCAGAGAAAGGTGTCGACCTGGTGGTGAGAGATGGTGTGCCTGAGTAGGTATTTGTTGGAATGGAAGGAGCGAATGTTATGGAAGAGGTTCAACACTCGTGTCATGCCATGACAGGAAGAGAGGGGGGGAAGAGAGTGAAGGGAAGAGGCTTAAATGAGGGTGTCAAGGTGGGTGAAGGTGAAGTGGGCTTGGTTGTGGGAGTAGGTGGCAAACGGAGTGGGCAGCAAGGGAGATTTGTTGGAAGGTGTAGGGGCACTGAAAAGGGTGAATGTTTTGGAGTACAACGGTAAGGAACTGGATGATGTCCTCGGCTGTGGGTGGTGGATGGAGGGAATTGTTGGGGTGGACAGGGGGATCAATGGGACAGACAGGGACTGTAAGCTCGGCTGTGGCTGGAGGATGTTTGGCTTTACACTTGTGGGAGTACGTGGGATGGGGGCCATTGCAGGTGTTACAGGAAGGAGGAGCAGCGAGGTTGGGCAGTTTTTAAGAAAGTGGGAGGCCTTGCAATGGGGACAGGTGGGGGGGGGGGGTTCAGTTGGGGTCATTGTACATGAGGCATCGCTGGCAGCAGTAGGATTGGGGAGGGGTTTGGAGGATTCAACAGGGTGGCGACAGACGTAAATCAGGGCACCCTGGGTGAGGAGATGGTCAATGGAGGGGGCAGACTCCGAGAAGACCCGCATGCGGTAGGTGGGACGAGAGCAGCATCCCCTGGAAAAGAAAGCCTGTCGACGTCACAAGATGGCTACACACATGGTCCCTTCTTCAACAGTTTCATGGAACAGTGCTTGTGAATAGTCGTTCAGCAAGTTTCGCGCCAGTTTACTATTATAGTGAATGGTGTTCCTCCGTTAGTGTACATGATTTGGTTGTTTAGTTTCTGTGCACTAAACTGGTGATCTAGTTTTCTTGCCGGTGAAAATTTCGTTTCCTGTGTGCCTGCATGAATACAAGGTTGCTGAAATGGTGGACTAAAACATATGTAGAACATGTCTTTCATGGCAGTGTTAGTTTTTGAAACGACTCATACAATTGCTTATTACCAGTGCCCCTCTATACGGGGTGCTGTTATAATTCGAACACTATTTGCCCAATTTTCGTGTTTCTTTTTTTAATTCACAGGTGTATCATCCAATCAGGTTTTAAAATGGATTTTGCTACATAAGGAATAAACATCGGCAATAACAGTGTCCGTAAAATGTTAGCTGCCAGTGTGCTACTTTGCAAAGTGCCGTCCACATTATTAGTCCTGCGTCAAAGTGATGCAATATTTAACTTAAAAAACAAAACAAAAACCCTAATAGAAAGTCCGCGAGAGCGTACAAGAATCTATCACGGGTGGCTTTCAATCAAAATTTTTGTCATTAAAAATCGTCTTACACAGGAACTACAAAACGGAAGAATGGTGAATGGTGGTCAGCCATAAAAGATAAATATATACCTTTGCAGACGTTTAGATTGGCCTTTTCGAGATTTACAATTTATACTACAGCATTTACAGTTTAGGAATGGTGTTGGAAAGGAGCACACTGGCGGCAAACACTTGCACTTTGTATAGCTGACGATCTTTGAACGGCTAACCAGACTGTCATCAAACAAGTCATGACAATCCCCATTACAGCAACTTTAAAATTAACTACAATGAAATGGGTCCATTCATTTGGGAGTTTTGATGCCTCAGATAGTGAAAGTTATTACAGCCACTTTTTATGTCGGGGCTAAAAGGTATCCAGAAGTAAGTTACAGACAAAAGAACTGGATCATTTAAGAAAGGAAATCTTGTAATTCATGAGAGAGGTATGTCAGATTTCTTTACGAATTTTCCTCGTGCAGTTCCCTTAACAGTCTATTGCTGTGGCCAAACGGACTGCGAGCACCGGCACCAGACTATGTGTGTGACGTCATTGAGCAGGCGTGCAGGCTTTCCTCTATAGGGGGTGCTGACCAGAGGCATTGTGGATACGGTGGGCAGAGCGGATTTCCAGGTCTGCGTGAAAATTTAGTTCTGCCAACACCTCATCCTCTGTGATCACCGGGCCGATCTTGGTGATCACAGTGGTGTAGGTGGGGAAGGGGGGGTGGCGATGGGGAGGCTGGGGCTGAGGAGGAGTGAAAGAGGAGAGGAAGGGTGTCAGAGATGCATGGGTGCCAAACATAACTTGTGGGAGTTACGGAGGAGGTCCGTGTGAAAGGAGGGGGACGGGGACTTGATAAGGACTGAGTCCCTGTGGGGAATGAGATGGGAGATGGGAGCACCAGGTAAATACTTTCGTATCTCCATGGTGAGGGTACAGGCATCAAGGAACTATGGATCGGGATTTGTCAAGACAAAGGTGTGGAGGGTGGGGTTTGGGGTACGGGTGGCTGGAGGAGGGGTGGTGTCCATAGAGACAATGGGAGGAGGGGAAGGGGGTGGTGACCTTTTGTGGGAAGTGGCGGGAGCAGAGTCGGTAATGACGCGCTTTTGGGGTTTTTTGGAGACTGGAGGCTGGGAGGAGGGGAGAGGGATGGGAAGGAGAGGGAGGTGGCGGGTGGCAGATCCCGGTGGCGTAGTGGAGGTGCCAGGAGAAGCAGCCGGTTCAGTGGTGGCGATGGTGGCTCGGCGTGATGTGATGTGTGTGGGGATGCAGATGATGAAGTGACTGGGGGCGGGGGTGAGAGAGGGGAAGCTAACCACCTGAGGGGTGGCAGCAGAGGTGGCAACAGATGCGTATGTGAGGGCAGGGGCAGTAGTGGGATTTGTTGAGGGTGTGGAGGCTGGAGGAAGGGTGTAGAGGTGGGGGTACACAGCAGGGGAGGAGATAGGGGGATGGGTAAGTGGAGGAAGGGGGGGAAGGGGGTGAGGTGTAAGGAGGGAGGCGAGGTGCGGCACTCCAGGAAGTGACTGTGGAAGAGGGGGAGTGGGAGGTGTAGATGACAGTGGAGGTGGGAGTGCTTATGGCGGACGAACGGCGATGGACGGACAGCAGGCGGCAGCGCGATGGACGATGGCGGATGGACGGATAGCAGGCGGCGGCGAGTCCCGAACGGTGGCGAGCAGGCAGGCAGGCAGGCGGGTGGACAGACGGCAACAGCAGAAGCAGGCGGCGGCGGCAGACAGACAGACAGCAAACGTAACCACAACAGCAACTAGCAATTCGAAGATGTATATCAAACCCTGAGGGTAGCCCAGGCTCTGCTTGTGCCTTCGAAGGAGGGAATCCAACCCTCTAGATCAGGAAGAAGTTCGTTTGCATTTCTGTGGCGACGAACTCGCTGAAGTAATTTATATGCTTCAGAGTCTATCACAACGCTGTAAGGGAGAACAGAAAACAGAATAAAGGCTCAAGAGACCCAGACGACCGCCGCCATAGCTTCACCGCCTGAAGGTGCGGCTTTGAACATTTTCCTCAGAGGAGAGCTAGTGTGGCCACTCCATGAATTGCGCTACTTTGTTGCGATGTTGCTGACAGCTCTCTGCATGGAACGCGCTTCTGTTACAGAGGCCATTTTGAAGCTACGTATACCGCCGCCACCTATCGGTTCTTCGTGAAATTATAGGGGCTGAAGCTGGGATATTCCGCGATATCCCACAACAAATCCGCATCTTTTCAACGAAAATTGGCCGAAAAAAAATGTTTTGTATTACTTATTGAACGCCCTCGTAATTTGCGGCATCCCAATGACGCGTTCCCGTTTGTCGCAAGCTAAGTATTTACAGCCACAGGGTGACTCCCTCTACGTTTCCTGGTGCCTTAATCTCTATCTACATATACCTTCATATTCACGAGGAGTTTTCGTTCGTATCGAAGTGTTCTTACCGAAGCGTACGTCTTCAGTCAGTTATCGTGTTTTTCGTGTGCTCGCACACGCATCCACGGAAGTACGTGCCCAATTGTGTTTTTTCATGGCCGCGTCGATTGACATGTGAAGGGAGCTGCAGGCTGCTGTCGGTTCCCCATTTGATGGCGACATGGCTCACGTCACCGATATCGAGTCGAACACTGTACCACAACTGCAGTATGCCACCGCCAAGCAAAGCCTGAAGGCTGGGTCTATACCACACACAAAGGCCAAACACCAGGAGAAAAGTACGAAGACCTCCGGAGTCATCGAAAATATGCTTTACAAGAAATACGACGTATCAAACAACTGCTTCAGGAGGATATAGACTATGAGTCTGAGGAATTATCGTCGTCTCACTCAAACTGCCGAGCGACAGCAACAGATCTTCCTAGGACAGTAGATACGGACGGTGATTCTGTGGAATGCCAACCTATTGTTGACACGGTGGCTAATGAGGCGTTCCAGCCAGTTCAGCGCCGGAAGGTCTTTCACCGCAGTGCTGTTTAAGTACTGGAACAAGCTGCGCAGCCGACCCTTGTCACTGCAGACGGGTATGACACCTCGCTGGAGCGTCGGCGCAGGAGCTTACAACTGCCGACCTGCCACACCCACCTCCGTCGGTCCCAGAAGTGCCGAAGATACCACCTATAGTGATTTACAATTGTGCCAACCATGCTAAACTATGCCGCGCCCTTAAGGAATATATTTCTGGTGGTTTGCGAGCTGCATACTAGGAAGATGGTGTAAAATTCTACGTTGACACCCTCTAGGATTACCAGAAGGTGTTCCGCTCTTGCAAAAATAAGCAGTTACCATTTCACACGTACCAGGATGTCAGGGCAGGGTTATGTGAAATTATATGGTTCCAGAGACCTTTTCAAGTCTCAAACATCTATGGCTTCAGTCTGCATACAGACAACATCTTTATGTGCTCATTGTGCGCTCAGAACTGAAAAGTGCGACGTGATGCGATCGACGCCCCTACCAGAGGCACTGTGCTACATTTCTACCCAAATCTTCAACGGATGTACAACTGTGGTTTCGATTTTGCGACCGATCGAATCTCGGGGGAAAAAAATCATCGTCTAAACACAGCGAACAGTATCCTAATTCTAAGGACAGAGGAAACAGAAAGATGTGTTGTAACTCCACTTACGCTTCAGCGAATCGTTCCTACATCAGTTTCTTCTCACTAGGTAGTGATCTGCATGAGGACTTTGGCACATCGATATTTCTGTATCGTATGACACTGTGACGACGACGCTCTAGAGCAGGGGTCGGCAGGTAACTGTAGGTGGGTTCCAGATACTTTTAAAAACTTTAATTGAGGTAAAAAATTAATATTTCTTACTATGGAAAGTATAGTTACTGCTCACCATACAGAGGAGATGCTGACAAGGGAACCTCCCCATCGCACCCCCCTCAGATTTAGTTATACGTTGGCACGGTGGACAGATCTTGAAAAACTGAACACAGATCAATCGAGAAAACAGGAAGAAGTTGTGTGGAACTACGAAAAAAATAAGCAAAATATACAAACTGAGTAGTCCATGTGCAAGATAAGCAACATCAAGGCTATAACGAGCAGAGGAGCGCCGTGGTCCCGTGGTTAGCGTGAGCAGCTGCGGGATGAGAGGTCCTTGGTTCAAATCTTCCCTCAAGTGAAAATTTTACTTTTTTTATTTTCGCAAAGCTATGATCTGTCCGTTCGTTCATTGACGTCTTTGTTCACTGTAATAAGTTTAGTGTCTGTGTTTTCCGACCGCACCGCAAAACCGTGCGATTAGTAGACGAAAGGACGTGCCTCTCCAATGGTAACCGAATACATTTGATCGCAAGGTCATAGGTCAACCGATTCCTCCACAGGAAAACACGTCTGATGTATTCTATTCGACACTGATGACGGCATGTGCGTCACACGACATGAATATGTTGTCGACCCACCTAACTTGTACACTTGGCGAATGGGTAAAAAGATTCTTCTACCTTGCCCGATTTAGGTTTTCTTGTGGATGTGATAACCGCTCCCAAAAAAAAGTGATCGCATCGGACGGACAGATAATAATTGTCTGAAAATAAAAAATTAAATTTTTCACTTGAGGGAAGACCTGAACGAAGGACTTCTCGTACAGCAGCTGCTCACGCTAACCACGTGACCACGGCGCTTCTAAGCTCAGATTAGCCTTGATGGTGCCTGTCCTGTGCATGGACTACTCAGTTTGTATATTTTGCTTTTTTTTCATAGTTCCACACAACTTCTTCCTGTTTTCTCGATTGATCTGTGATAAGTTTTTCAAGGCCTCTCCACTGTGCCAATTTATAACTAAATCTGAGGGGGGTGCGATGGGGATGTTCCCTTGTGAGTAGCAGATAGGCACAACAAAAAGACTGTCAGAACGTGAGCTTTCGGCCAACAAGCACTTCGTCGGAAATACACACACGCACACACACACACACACACACACACACACACACACACACACACACACACACACACACACACGCTCACGTAAACGCAACTCACACACACATGATCACAGTCTCTGCCTGCTGAGGCCAGACTCCTGTAGGGTAACATGTGAGGAGAAATGCCTGAAACAGGCCGCTGCCTCACATATTTATTCTAATGCTTCTAACATATATCACAACATTTTCACGTTTTTAATTTTTGAAATGTTCTTCCGTTGGTGGCGGCAGAAATGTATGAAAGGGCCAAGCCCCAGGTTCAACATCACATGTGGTTGATATCATCTAGATTTGTTTCGTGAAAACATTTAAAGTTTTCCTTTACAGTGGAACGAAGCGAAAAGCCAGTTAAGACCAAGCGACAATCACAGAGCGCCAGAAGGGCTTAAAAATTTGCTTTGAAAATTATAGCTTAAAAAAAATTACGACAAGGTCAACATTAACAATCACAGAGCGCCAGAAGGCTTAGAACGTACTTTAAAATTCTCTCATAAAAAAAATTACAATAAGATCAAAATCAATAATCGCCATGCGCCAGAAGGCTCAGAAATTATCTTGACGTTTTTTTATGTGGTTTAAGCAAGGTCAAAATCAATGCAGAGCCCCAGAATGCGTAGAAATATTCCCTTTGAAAAATTGAAAAAGACTTTAACAGAAATATATCAAGTTATTGTACAATTCTTCCAAAACAATTTAAGAGCGTAAGTGTCGTGCTTCAAAAGAACTAGGCCACGTTGGTGGTACCACGAGCACAACAAATGTAAAAACAGTGACAGCAAGCAGGCCTATAGGGGCTTAAATGTTTGGAAAATTGGGAGCAATGCTATATTTACACCGCTGGCCATTAAAATTGCTACACCACGAAGATGACGTGCTACAGACGCGAAATTTAACCGACAGGAAGAAGATGCTGTGACATGCAAATGATTAGCTTTTCAGAGCATTCACACAAGGTTGGCGCCGGTGGCGACACCTACAACGTGCTGACATGAGGAAAGTTTTCAACCGATTTCTCATGCACAAACAGTAGTTGACCGGCGTTGCCTGGTGAAACGTTGTTGTGATGCCTCGTGTAAGCAGGAGAAATGCGTACCATCACGTTTCCAACTTTGATAAAGGTCAGATTGTAGCCTATCGCGATTCCGGATTATCGTATCGCGACATTGCTGCTCGCGTTGTTCGAGATCCAATGACTGTTAGCGGAATATGGAATCGGTGGGTTCAGGAGGGTAATACGGAACGCCGTGCTGGATCCCAACGGCCTCGTATCACTAGTAGTCGAGATGACAGGCACCTTATCCGCACGGCTGTAACGGATCGTGCAGCCACGTCTCGATCCCTGAGTCAACAGATGGGGACGTTTGCAAGACAACCATCTGCACGAACACTTCGACGACGTTTACAGCAGCATGGACTATCAGCTCGGAGACCATGGCTGCGGTTACCCTTGACGCTGCGTCACAGACAGGAGCATCTGCGATAGTGTACTCAGCGACGAACCTGGGTGCACGAATGGCAGAACGTCATTTTTTCGGATGAATCCATGTCCTGTTTACAGCATCATGATGGTCGCATCCGTGTTTGGTGACATCGCGGTGAACGCTCATTGGAAGTGTGTATTCGTCATCGCCATACTGGCGTATCACCCGGCGCGATGGTAGGGGTGCCATTGGTTACACGTCTCAGTCACCTCTTGTTCGCATTGACGGCACTTTGAGGCTCTACCCTTCATTTTATCCCTGAGAAACCCTAAATTTCAGCAGGATAATGCACGACCGCATGTTGCAGGTCATGTACGGGCCTTTCTGGATACGGAAGATGTTCGACTGCTGCCCTGGCCAGCACATTCTCGAAATCTCTCACCAATTGAAAACGTCTGGTCAATGGTGGCCGAGCAACTGGCTCGTCACAATACGCCAGTCACTACTCTTGATGAACTGTGGTATCGTGTTGAAGCTGTATGGGCAGCTGTACCTGTACACGCCATCCAAGCTCTGACTCAATGCCCAGGCGTATCAAGGCCGTTATTACGGCCATAGGTGGTTGTTCTGGGTACTGATTTCTCAGGATCTATGCACCCAAACTGCGTGAAAATGTAATCACATGTCAGTTCTAGTATAATATATTTGTCCAATGTATACCCGTTAATCAGCTGCATTTCTTCTTGGTGTAGCAAATGTAATGGCCATATTTACAATGAGTAACTTGATGAAGTTTAGTATCTGTCTGATGGATTGAAACCTTCCTATTTGACCGAAACAATTTTGAGGCTTGATTCCGGGAGGGGAAGGCAGGCAAGGGCAAATTTAACGAGGAATGGAAAATTAAGAAGATACCCAGGACAGAGCGTTGCAATAAGCATATGCATTTAAGTAAGCGACGACCCGAAACCACAACTCGGCACGGAATAGCGATGATGTCCTGGTACCGGCCTCCGTCCAGAACCGCGCCCGCTTCCTCTACCGTCAAGTCGGCCGGCTGATCAGGCACACCGGAACAACCAGAAGTTCGGTCAGCATACGATATGGCTAACTAGCCCAGCCTACAAAACTGACAGCCTGATATTAGTGTTAGATCAACTTAGACAGCAACCACGTGAAACGCAAGAATAATTCACCACTTGAAACTTCTGCAAATCTGTTCCCTTTTAAAAAACGACAAGCACTTAATTACGATTATACCACTTAAGGCCAAGAAATAATCAAAGATAGCTGCAATAAAACTATTAATTGTTTCCACAACTCTGAATATACAGGGTGTTTCGGGAGAAAAGGTAAATATTTAAGACAGTGATAGTATAAGTAACTCTGAACAAAAAATGTTATATGAACGCCGGCCGCTGTGGCCGAGCGGTTCTAGGCGCTTCAGTCCGGAACCGCGTTGTTGCTACGGTCGCAGGTTCGAATCCTGCCTCGGGCATGGATGTGTGTGATGTCCTTAGGTTAGTTAGGTTTAAGTAGTTCTAAGTCTAGGGGACTGATGGCCTCAGATGTTAAGTCCCAGAGTGCTTAGAGCCATTTTGTTATATGAACATGAGTCCACAAATGCTTCGTTAGGGAGGTATGGGTAATGAAAGGAACATTAATTCTGCAAACCTGGTGTGCACAACGTGAACGTATACGCAATACAACTGGACCGTAGCGTTAAAAATGGTTCAAATGGCTCTGAGCACTATGGGGCTCAACATCTGAGGTCATCAGTCCCCTAGAACTTAGAACTACTTAAACATAAAATAGTCGTTGAGTGACTGTAGGTGGATACAAGATGATTTCGACAGGATTTGTGACTGGTGTAAAGAACGGCAGCTAACTCTAAATTAACTCTAAATATAGATAAATGTAAATTAATGCAGATGAATAGGAAAAAATAATCCTGTAATGTTTGAATACTCCATAACTAGTGTAGCGCTTGACACAGTCACGTCGATTAACATGTAATGGCAGTTGTGGGGAAGGAGGGTAGTCGTCTTTGGTTCATTGGTAGAATTTTGGGAAGATGTGGTTCATCTGTAAAGGAGACCGCTTATAAAACACTGATATGACCTATTCTTGAGTACTGCTCGAGCGTTTGGGATCCCTATCAGGTCGAATTGAGGGAGGACATAGAAGCAATTCAGAGGCGGGCTGCTATATTTGTTACTGGTAGGTTTGATCGCCACGCGAGTGTTACGGAAATGCTTCAGGAACTCGGGTGGGAGTCTCTAGAGGAAAGGGGGCGTTCTTTTCGTGAATAGCTACTGAGGAAATTTAGAGAACCAGCATTTGAGGCTGACTAAAGTACAATTTTACTACCGCCAACTTACATTTCGCGGAAGGACCACGAAGATATAAGAGAGATTAGGGCTCGTAGAGAGGCATATAGGCAGTCATTTTTCCCTCGTTCTGTTTGGGAGTGTGACAGGGAGAGAAGATGCTAGTTGTGGTACGAGGTACCCACCGCCAAGGATCGTATGGTGGATTGCGGAATATGTATGTAGATGTAAAATGTAGAACCTAAGGACATCAAACACATCCATGCCCGAGGCAGGATTCGAACCTGCGACCGTAGCGGTCGCATGGTTCGAGATTGAAGCGCCTAGAACCGCGCGGCCACGGGAGACGGCCCGTAACGCTATTTTCTTGTAAACAATGCACGAGTACATGCCATGTTTACGCTATGCAACCTACCAATTATTATGGTCATGTGACATACGTAGTACAATCACCCGTTGTTTGCGCAGCTGTGCCGTGTAAGCAGCATTGTGTAGTGTACCGGCGACGGATAAGTTAGCTGTGTAGTGTATGGTGTTAGTTGTTCGTACATGCGCTGCTAACAATTCCACACGTCTACAGTAATGAGGATTACGTAGATATGGTGTATGTTTATGGTTTCTGCGACGGTAGTGCTACCGCTGCAAGAGAAGAATACCACAGGCGCTCTCCGACTCGACGATTACATGATCGCAGGGTGTTTACCAAAGTGCTTATCACTTTGCGTGCAACAGGCCCTCTTCCAAGTAGACATTTTTCGTCCGAGCGTGCACGTCAACAAACTTTGCAAGAACAGGAAGAAATTATCGCAAGTGTTGAGCGAAGTCCCAGTAAGAGCATACGAAGAATGTCCCTGCGTATGAATGTCCCACGGACAAGTGTATGGGAAACATTACATGCGAGAAACCTGTATCCATTTCACATACAGCGTGTCCAAAATCTCCACGTTGGGGACAATGCCCAACGACTTCATTTCTGTCGCTGGGTAACTGAAAATAGTCATTTGCTTCCATACATACTATTCACCGACGAAGCCCAGTTTTCACGACATGGAATAAACAACACACGCAATAATGGTCACGGGAAAATACACAGGCTTCAGTGGACAGCAATTTCCAAGTTCGTTTTGCCGTAAATGTATGGTGCGGCATGATCGGTAACCTTTTGATAGGTCCATTTATTATCAACTAGCGATTGACGGGAGAGAGGTACCTGCATTTTTTGGAACTTTCATTTGTGGAACTATTGGAAGAAGTTCCTTTAGCCAAGCGAATTGGAATGTGCTTTCAACATGACGGTGCCCCTCCACATGTTACCTTACCTGTGAGGGACCATCTCAACCGCACCTACCCTAATCGCTAGATTGGCCGTGGCGGTGCTATTAACTGGCCTCCAAGATCACCTGACCTTACACCTTCAGATTTCTGTTTATGGGGTTGGATGAAATCAGAGGTGCACGAACTGAAGGTAAATACAGGAGATGAAATGCTTAGTCGCATCATGGGCGCTACTGAATTGATTAGGAACCAACCACATTCAAATGAAGAAGCGACGATTTCAAGAGACAGGAAACGTGTCGAGGCGCTACAGTACGGGACGTCCACAGTGTACAACACCACAAGAAGATTGATATCTCACCATCAGTTCCCGCAGACGGCCACGGAGTGCTGCAGGTAGCCTTGCTCAGGACCTTACCGCAGCCAGTTGTCTCCAGACACACAGTCTACAGGAGACTGAACAGACATGGTTTATTCGCCCGGAGACCTTCAAGGTGCATTCCACTGCCCCTGGTCACAGGAGAGCCCGTAAAGCCTGGTGTCAAGAACACAGTACATGGTCACTGGAACAGTGGTCCCAGGTTATGTTCACGGACGAGTCCAGGTATAGTCTGAACAGTGATTCTCGCCGGGTTTTCATCTAGAGTGAACCAGGAACCAGATACCAACACCTTAATGTCCTTGAAAGGGACCTGTATGGAGGTCGTGGTTTGATGGTGTGGGGTGGGATTATGATTGGTGCACGTACACCCCTGCATGTCTTTGACAGAGGAACTGTAATAGGTCAGGTGTATCGGGACGTCATTTTACACCAGTACCTCTGCCTTTTCAGGGATGCAGTGGGTCCGACCTTCCTCCTGATGGATGATAACGCACGGCCTCACCGAGCTGCCATCGTGGAGGAGTACCTTGAAACAGAAGATATCAGGCGAAGAGAGTGGCCTGCCTGTTCTCCAGACCTAAACCCAATCGAGCACTTTTGGATGCCTCGGTCGACGTATCGCTGCACGTCTTCAAACCCCTACGACAGTTCAGGAGCTCCTACAGGTACTGGTGCAAGAATGGGAGGCTTTACCCCATCAGCTGCTCGACCACCTGACCCAGAGTATGCCAACCCGTTGTGCGGCCTGTGTTCGTGTCCATGGTAATCATATTCCATATTGATGTCGGGGTACATGCGCAGGAAACAGTGGCGTTTTGTAGCACATGTGTTTTGGGACAGTTTTCTCAACTTATCACCAATACCGTGGAATTACAGATCTGTGTCGTATGTGTTCCCTATGTGCCTATGCTATTAGAGTCAGTTTTGTGTAGTGACACATTGTGTGGCACTACATTCTGCAATTATCCTTAATTTATGAGCATGGGTGTAAATGCAAAGTAAATAAACATTATGTAAAAATGTGTAACATAACTGTACTTCTCCATAACATTGTTTTCAAGAAGATCACGTTACGTTCCATTTGTACTGCGTACACGTTCACGTTGTGCGCACCAGGTTTGCAGAATTAAAGTTCCTTTCAATACCCATACCTCCCTGACGAAGTATTTTTTGTTCAAAATTACTTATACTTTCAGTGTGTAAAATATTGGCCTTTCCTCCCCAAACACCCTACATATGTTGAGAAACATTTAAATAAGAGAGTGATGTTTAAACACAAGATTAATCCAAGCTGATTACAACAAGTTGCCTCCACATATCCAGTACTCGGACAGAGTTAAGGTTGACTGTTCAATCAAAAATTTCGCTAGATACAAACACTGCACCTTACCTATACAAGGCATTCATGAAAAGTCCATAGTGTCCGCTACATGATAGCCGTCTCCCTGTGCGGCTAGGGCTAACGTACACCTCATTGCATGGCCGATGTAATTCTAAAACCCAATTAAAAATAGTTTAACAACTCGGCACAATAATTGCCATGTCTATCCCAGTAGGACTCCTATTAGTTTGACTCCTTCACAGATCCATCAAAAAAACATAGAAAGAAAGATTCTTTATCATTTAGCTACAATATAGCAGGTCAGCAACTGGAAGCAGTTAATTCCATAAATTATCTGGGAGTAGACATTAGAGTGAATTAAAATGGAATGATCATATAAAGTTGATCGTCGGTAAAGCAGATGCCAGACTGAGATTCATTGGAAGAATCCTAAGGAAATGCAATCCGAAAACAAAGGAAGTAGGTTACAGTACACTTGTTCGCCCGCTGCTTGACTATTGCTCGCTAGTGTGGGAACCGTACCAGATAGGGTTGACAGAAGAGATAGAGAAGATCCAACGGAGAGCAGAGCGCTTCGTCACAGGATCATTTAGTAATCGCGAAAACGTTACGGAGATGATAGATAAATTCCAGTGGAAGACTCTGCAAGAGAGACGTTCAGTAGCTCGGTACGGGCTTTTGTTGAAGTTTGGAGAACATACCTTCACCGTGGAGTCAAGCAGTATATTGCTCCCTCCTACGTATATCTCGCGAAGAGACCATGAGGATAAAATCAGATAGATTAGAGCCCACGCAGAGGAATACCGACAATCTTTCTTTCCACGAACATTACGAGACTGGTATAGAAGGGAGAACCGACAGAGGTACTCCAAGTACCTGCGCCACATACCGTCAGGTGGCTTGCGGAGTATGGATGTAGATGTAGATGTAGAAACATTAGCACGAGCAACTCAAACAATACTGAAACCAGTCACCGTGCAGTAACAGCGAAGAATTGCAAATAATTAGGGGCACACAGAACCCAGAAGCGGCCAGAATACCCAACAGACGTGGTCTACTGAGACGACCGACGAACCAATCAGTGGTCGCTCCCGATGAAATCATAGGCAAGGGTAAACGCTGCAAGTGAGTCTCCAACTGACAGCTTGTTACCAAGAAGACACTTCGACGGACGGCAACACAATGGGAGACGGCACTCTTTCGATAGAAAACCAATCAGCCCCCCCTGGAACGGAGCCTTTGGTCACTTCCCGCACAATGGGCCAACCGTCGTCCCGACTGCTTGAGCTCGGACCCCCAACTCTGCCAGCGGTGCCCAAGCGATCCTCGCACGCCGCGAAAATTCGCCCACCGCCAGTGGCGCGGCGGCAGCGCCACAGGACGCCCACGGCAGAAACCAAACCGACACGTCTCAGTTTTGTTGTTAGTAACAATTCTTCTTTCGCAAAACTCTTGTCTACAGAAAACGTGGGAGAGGCACTGACAACTGTGGCGCAAAAGCAGATGTGACTTGTAAGAGCCAATATTCAGTTCAACGTCCCTAAAACAACTCTACAGGGAACAATTTAGATTAGACTTCAAAATGAGACGTTTAGAATTGAGAAGTCAAATGGAAAATTTTGTCGTGTTTTCTCGAATTAGACGATCTGTGCTCCGCGTACGGCGCGCCGTTGGCGCCGATGGTTTACACAGACGGGCGGATGAGCGAGGTTCTTTACAGTTTAGCGAATGTGGACTTCTATGCTTCGTGATCTGCGCTCTAGCACGTCGTTGTGTTTGATCGCATATATAGAGATGAGCTTTCTGTAATTACAAGTCATTGCAGCCTGATATACAAAAGGAGAAATTGCACACGCGAGAGAAGGCTTTGGGTGCATCCCATGGTAGAACGAAAGGAGCCTTCGTCACACTGTATTCCGATTTTTGCAACGACGAAGACAAATTTTATACAAATTTTCGAATGTCTCTTTTTCCTGTGACGAACTTGTCGGTAGAGTACACGACAGCCTGACACTTGAAAATCTTGCAAGGATACCTATTATTCCAACAGAACCAGTACCAGTATTATTAAGATAAGAGTATGCATAAGTGTACGGAAGACGATTAATTTAAATAATATATTTAATGATTCAAAGCTTTACTACAACTACTTCAAATACGCGATCACCAACCGGGTGCGCAACCCTGAGCGCGGACTATTCGCGTTTAGAGGGTAAGAGACAGTGAGATTACTCCTGTGATAGGTTAAGAGACAGTGAGATTACTCCTGTGATTACTCCTGTGATAGGTTAAGAGACAGTGAGATTACTCCTGTGATAGGTTAAGAGACAGTGAGATTACTCCTGTGATAGGTTAAGAGACAGTGAGATTACTCCTGTGATAGGTTAAGAGACAGTGAGATTACTCCTGTGATAGTTTAGCACAAAATTTTAAGATAGGTAGAAGAATTTGTTAATTACTAGTGTTTGTAAGTGTGGACTATGAGCGGAAGCCATAGTGATATACAATGAAAGTGCATCTACATTTCCTCAAGACACGGCACTTATGTGAGAATTGCGTGTGAAGGTTGAACAGTGCGGGATATTTAGGTAAATACGCTGTGTGTATGATGTGCGCTATTCGCGCGAGAAAACAAATGAACTGTGAAATGAAGCAACAGTCGATAATGTCACTGCTGCAAACAATTGAAGAAACTCTCTGGTTGCACGAGAGAAAATTATTATAATTTTTAGATTTTTCATTATACCTTCTCTACCAGGAGAATTAATTTAAGAATTTTAATTAACATTTTAAGAATAGCAGTTTGTGTGTTTCATATTATGGACATAATTGTTGAAATATATTTCCATAAATGTTCATGAGAGAATGAAGAAGGTTCTGCGAGTGGATGATTTGTTAAATGAACATACGCCATCATTAATGATATTTATTTGCAGGTGGATCTATAAATCAATTAATTATAAGAATAATGAAAATCTTTCAGAGAATTTTTTCTATAAATTATTGTTTTTGTGGAGTCAGTGTCATATGCCTATGTTTAAAATTTTTCATCAGGTGTAAACTTAAATTTTATCCATAATTTCGTAATTGAAAGCAAACCTCGGGCAGATTCAATGCTCTACTTCCACCTGCACTATAACAAAACGAAGATTAGATTTAAAAAAGTTTTTGAGAGGAATACATTCGATATGAACTACAACAAAATTTAAATGCCCACTGTCTATTTGGCAATGTTTTGGACAATCAGCAGTTGTAATGCAAAACAACTTTGGTATTGAGGACTACAAAAAAATTCGCGATTGTCAGGACTGATGGATGTTCCAGTCTAGTACAGATGGAAGAATATAAGATTCCACTCCGATTTTGAGTTCAACGATGAAATATGGACTTCGTTGCCTTAATCCACTCTCTTCCAGGGATTTATTCAGTCAGAACCTTTGCTTATTCCACTTTAAACCTGTTCCATGTTCACGTCCCTGACCATCTGTTCCTGAGATCATCTTGCTGTTTCTACGGCACATTACCAGCTTCTGTCCTGTACCATAAGCCATCGCCTGTCCTCCGTGCCGCCTCCACCAAACGTTGTACGTCGCCTACCCGGTGTCCGTACCCAGTGTTCCTGTTCCATCGACTTCACAACGAGATCGCCGGCTACATCGTCGAAAGAAGAATTTTGAAAAAATTTTTGGAGCACTATTGTAAAATTTTGTTTGGCTATGAGGCACTTTTCCTTAGATCTAATCTACGGAGCTTCTATATATTTCAAAATAATGGATTTAGGCTTTCCTATCTGGGGTCTATTCTTCCGAGTTTTCCAGGGTTTCCCTGTGAAGGCCAGTTCCCAAATGGGTAGACCTTTTTCGTAATTACATCTTCCCTGGTTATGTACTCGGGATGCGGGTATACCCCGGTACATGTAAAAGCTACAGCTTAGGTATTCTCGTAACTTACTGTCTTAACATGTTACCCATACTCTCGATAGTAAAATTCTATTCATTCAAAATATTCCTCTTTTGTATAAGCAACCCAACAAATTTTTTCTGTTAGCTCGCAAAGTGTATTATCATTAACTTTGCTCGCTGCGAGGGGCAATTGTAATATCTCTTTATATTCGATGATATATTCTGATACAATTCTGCCCTTGAATGACGTTTACTAATTTTCTACCTTCATACTCGCAGAATCCATGCGCAAAGTAGTTTCATACAATAGCTATGCCATGAGCGCATAATTATTCTTTGTAGTACTCTCTCTGGTGGTTGTCAGACAAAAGCTTCCGAGATTGTCTTCGTGCCGATTGGCCTGAGCATTGTTTGAAGAATTGTAATCTGAATATTGAGATTTATGACAAAAGATAACTGATACGAAATTGTACGATTGAAAGGGAAATATATATATATTTCTTCTTCATACAAAAGGTGTGTAACAATTTACATTATTTGACATTTGAGAATTAATGATATTCATCGATATATTGCGTAGTTGTTAATCAGAAGGTAACTTCCGAAAGACTGGATACGAACCTGCATTTAATAATCCAAGAGCTCCATTACTTCTTCGGAAGGTTCAACTTCATCAAAGCCACATATCCGCTTGATCTGAGGTTTCCCGACTGATTATACAACTCTGCCAAAAATACGAGGCATTTTATTTGTACAGATTAGTAGACGGCAGCAAAGCACGAGCCTGCAGAGAAGAAGAATCATCGCCTGATTTCATTCTAACAAGTAAAATTTCTGAATCATTTTGAGTGACTGAGTTATGACTGTGTTTCCTATTATGAATGATTGATTGCTCGAACGAATTGAGAACTACATAACTACATAATCATATACATAGGAGGAAAAATTACAACATCTTTGTTTGGAAAACTTGCATGTAGAAGGGTCCGATCTGTATGACCTGACCAGGAATCACTTGTTACATGTTCGCCAAGGACTGAAGTTAGAAAACGTTTCATGTGTTCTTTAGTCATTTTTCCACCTTTTCTTGCTTCCACATAAATGTTTCACTGGTAGGTTGTTCAAGTTTCTTTGAAATATTAGGGGCCAAAGTGTCTTGTGCCTCTTGGAAACAGATGCACAACTTGTTTGCTAGTCTGCCTGTTACTGATAAAGCCACATCAGTTGTTTTGTTGTGGATAGAGCTATGGACAGACTGCAACACACTAACTGTAGTTTTCTATCTTCTTTGACGCAGTGTTGATGATGAAGATATATCATATTGTAATTGACTATAGTCACTGTTTCAAGAATTTCCTTTCTCTACACCCTACTGTGGCGTAAACATGTTCACTTCCTCCACAAACTGTTGTGCTTTCTCATGTGTACTGTTATCCTCTCCTATGCCCTGACGTGTGACAAATGTAGTAACATGCCTGCGTGAAATGCCATATCCACCCTTACGATTGTCGATAAAAGTAAGCGAAGATTTGAAGTTGTTTCAGGCAACCATTTTAGACGTTTCTAGTACCCACATTTGCAGATGTCAATAGTGTTCATCCATACGACCTTGTTGTATCAAATTTCGACATTACATGCTCTTCTGAGTTTTGAATTGCGATAGACTGTTACTTCTGAAACGAGTTCCTGGTCGCCTTTTACTAGACACGTAATTTAGAATTATCCTGGAATCAACTTTACTTTTTATGCACTTATAGCGCCTCATTAGTTTGCTATAGGAATTGAAGCCACGATTGTAACAGTGTTCATAATCTTTCTCTATTACGTTGTCGTCAGTACCTTCTAGTACATTGAGCCTCGACTGTTTGTGTGGGGATGGTTCCCTTTGGCGTTCAGTGAACTGTTCCTGTTGCTCTGAAGATGAACGTCGTGTACTACTTTAACATCCACCTTCCGGTTCAGGTTCTGCCTGACTTCAAAAACAGTATATACAGGGTGTTACAAAAAGGTATGGCCAAACTTTCAGGAAACATTCCTCACACACAAAGAAAGAAAATATGTTATGTGGACTTGTGTCTGGAAACGCTTACTTTCCATGTTAGAGCTCATTTTATTACTTCTCTCCAAATCACATTAATCATGGAATGGAAACACACAGCAACAGAACGTACCAGCGTGACTTCAAACACTTTGTTACAGGAAATGTTCAAAATGTCCTCCGTTAGCGAGGATACATGCATCCACCCTCCGTCGCATGGAATCCCTGATGCGCTGATGCAGCCCTGGAGAATGGCATATTGTATCACACCGTCCACAATACGAGCACGAAGAGTCTCTACATTTTGTACCGGGGTTGCGTAGACAAGAGCTTTCAAATGCCCCCATAAATGAGGGTTGAGGTCAGGAGAGCGTGGAGGCCATGGAATTGGTCCGCCTCTACCAATCCATCGGTCACCGAATCTGTTGTTGAGAAGCGTACGAACACTTCGACTGAAATGTGCAGGAGCTCCATCGTGCATGAACCACATGTTGTGTCGTACTTGTAAAGGTACATGTTCTAGCAGCACAGGTAGAGTATCCGGTATGAAATCATGATAACGTGCTCCATTGAGCGTAGGTGGACGAAACTAAAATGAGCTCTAACATGGAAATTAAGCGTTTCCGGACACACGTCCACATAACATCTTTTCTTTATTTGTGTGTGACGAACGTTTCCTGAAAGTTTGGCCGTACCTTTTTGTAATACCCTGCATATATACAGCGTAACGTCATGTATTTCTGTATCATCTCACGACATTCCTGAATTATTATGTTGCATAATATATCTTCGAAATCACTATCCTCGACCCCGATTTCATTTCGATATTCAGCACGTCGCAACTCTGTCCCTAATATTTGGACTACATATGTAGGATTAATTCTCTTCATGATAGTACAGTGTTTACACGGTAACAAACATGTGGACACTCCAAGAGCACATTCGTACTGCAGCTATACCATCCACGCAACTCGAGCACGTACTGCTACCGTCTAATGGCGCTAGCAGGCGAGTGCGGTGTTTTGCATGTAAATGAAACAGACCAATGTTGATTTTATGATCGAGCATTAGTCTAAGCCCATGAGCCATGGACCTTGGTGGGCAGACTTGCGTGCCTCAACGATACAGATAGCCGTACCGTAGGTGCAACCACAACGGAGCTGTATCTGCTGAGAGGCCAGACAAATGTGTGGTTCCTGAAGAGGGGCGGCAGCCTTTTCAGTAGTTTCAGGGGCAACAGTGTGGATGATTGACTGATCTGGCATTGTAGCAACAACCGAAACGGCCTTGCTGTCCTGGTACTGCGAACGGCTGAAAGCAAGGGGAAACTACAGCCGTAATTTTTTCCGAGGCCATGAAGCTTTACTGTATTGTTAAATGATGATGGCATCCTCTTGAGTGAAATATTCCGGAGGTAAATTAGTCCCCAGATCGAATCTCTGGGCGGAAACTACCCAGGAAGACGTCTTTGTCAGGAGAAACAAAACTGGCGTTCTATAGATCGGAGGGTGGAATGTCACATCCCTTAATCGTCAGGTAGTTTAGAAAATTTAAAAAGGAAATGGATAATTACAGTAAGATATAGGGAGAATTAATGAAGTTCGGTGGCAGGAGGAAGAGGACTTCTGGTCAGGTGAATACAGGGCTAAAAATTCAAAATTAAGAAGGGGTAATGCAGGAGTAGGTTTAATAATTAGTAAGAAAAATTGGAACGTGCATAAGCTACTATGAACAGCATATGGAACCCATTATTGTAGCCAAGACAGACACGAAGCCCACATCAACCACAGTAGCACAAGTTTATATGCCAACTAGGTCTGCAGAAGAGGAGATTGTGGAAATGTATGTTGAGATAAAAAAAATTATTCAGATAGTTAAGCGAGCCAAAAATTTAATAGCTTTGGGGGACCGGGATACAGTAATAGGAAAAGGAAGAGAAGGAAAAGTAGTAGGTGAATATGGACTGAGGGAAAGGAATGAAAGAGGAAGCCGCCTGGTAAAATTTTGCTCCGAGCATAGTTTAATCATAGCCAACACTTGGTTTAAGAATCATGAGAGAAGGTTGTATACGTGGAAGAGACTGCAGATATCAGAAGGTTTCAGACTGATTATATAATGGTTAGACAGAGATTTAGGAACCTGATTTTAAATTGTTAGACATTTCCAGGGGCAAATGTGGATTAGACGACAATTTATTGATTATGAATAGCAGATTAAAGATGAAGAAACTGAGCAGGAATTTAAGGAGATTGGGACCTGGATTAACTGAAAGAACCTGAGGTTGTAGAAGGTTTCAGAGGGAATATTATGGGAACGATTGACAAGAACAGGGGAAAGGAGTACAATAGAAGAAGAATGGGTAGCTTTGAGAGATTAAATACTGATGGCAGCAGGGGATCAAGTAGGTAAAAAGACGAGGGCTAGTAGAAATCCTTGGGTAACACGACTGATACTGAATTTAATCGATGAATGGAGAAAATATATAAGTGCAACAAATGAAGTGGGCGAAAGGGAATAAAAATTAAAAAAAATGAGATTGACAGGAAGTGCAAAATGGCTAACAAGTATGGCTGAAGGCAAATGTAAGGATGTAGAAGCATAAGAGGGGCGTTTGAAAAGTCCGTGCAAAGTCCGACAGATGGCACCACCGGCGAGTATGGAGGTCATGTTTAGTTAGTACCATCTTTGGAAAGCACGCACACCATGTTTCAGCCATATTGGTTTATTTCTTTGTGTTTGGCATTCGTGTGAATCAAGGAAGTCGAGTGATCGTCAAAAAATGGACGAAAAATAATTTCGTGTGGTGATAAAACATTAATTTATGAAAGGCAAAAGCCTCAGGAGACTAAAGAGAAGCTTGATAAACATAACGGTGACTCTGCACCTTCGATTAGAACAGTTTATAAGTGGTTTCAAAATTTTCGGAGTGGTCATATGAACACAAGTGATACTGAACGTTCTGGACGCCTGGTGGAGGTTATGACTCCAGAAATCTTTGATAAAATCCGTGATATGGTGTTGGATGACAGAAGAGTTAAGGTGAGTGAGATTGCAAGTGCTATGGGCACCTCGAATGAATGGGTACATAATATTTTGCATAAACATTTGGACATGAGGAAGCTGTCTGGAAGATGGGTTCTTCGATTGCTCATGCTTGATCAAAAACGGAATCGCGTGAAGTGTTACTAGGATGGTTTGCAGCTGTTCAGGAAGAATCCGCAGTCCTTTAAGCTCATTTCGTCACTGTGGATGAAACATGAATACATTACTATACTCCTGAAACCAAACAACAATGTAAACAATGGGTTACCAAGGGAGAATCTGCACAAAAAAGGCGTAGACCATTCCTTCGGCCAGAAAGATTATGGTGACTGTCTTTTGGAATTCGCGAGTGATAGTCCTCATCGACTATCTGGAAAAGGGTAAAACTATTATAGATAAATATTATTCATAGTTATTGGACCGTTTGAAAACCGAGCAGCAAGAAACGCCGGCGATTGAACAGCAAAAAAGTCCTTTTCCATCACGACAATGCACCAGCATACACTTCAGCAGTTGTGGTTGCAGAATTAATGGAAATAGGATTCCAACTCGTTTCGCATCCACCCTATTCTCCAGACTTGGCTCCCTTGGACTACTATTTATTCCCCAAAGAAATAGCTGGCGCGACAAAGATTTTATTCAAACGAGGAGGTGACTGCAGCAACTATTAGCTATTTTGCAGACTTGGACAATTCCTATTATTCGGAAGGGATCAACAAATTAAAACAGCGTTGGATGAAGTGTATAAGTCTAGAAGGTGACTATGTCGAAAAATAAAAAAGGTTTACCCCAAACACGTAAGTAGTTTTTATTTTCGTACGGACTTTTCAAACGCCCCTCATATATCACTAAGTTTAAGATAGATATTGCCTACAGGAAAATTAAAGAGACGTTTGGAGAAAAGAGAACCACCTGTATGAATTTCAAGAGCTCACATGGAAAACCAGTCCTAAGCATAGATGGGAAAGCAGAAAGGTGGAAGGAGTATATAGAGGTTCTAAACAAGAGAGATGCTTTTGAGGGCAATGTTACAGAAATGGAAGACGACGTAGAAGAAGTAGAGAAGGGACATATGATACTTGGGGGAGAATTTGATGTAGCACTGAAAGATCTAAGTCGAAGGTTCAGGGAGTAAACATTCCGTAAGAGCTACTAACTGCCTTGGGAGAGCCAGCCCTGACCTTCCATCTGGTGAGCAAGATATAGGAGACAGGGGAAATGCCCTTAGACCTAAGGAAGAATGTAATAATTTATATTCCAAAGAAAGCACGTGCTGACAGGTGTGAAAATTACCGAATTGTCAGTTTAATAAGCCACGGCTGCAAAATACTAACACGAATCCTTTTCAGAAGAATGGAAAAACTCGAAGAAGCTGACCTCGGGGAAGATCGGTCCGTATTCAGGAGAAATGTAGGAACACATGAGGCAATACTGACCCTACGACATCTCATAGTAGATAGGTTAAGGAAAAGCAAACATACGTTTATAGCATTTGTAGACCTAGAGCAAACTTTTGACAATGTTGACTGGTTTACTCTCTTTCAAATTGTAGGGGTGGCATGGGTAAAATATAGGGAGCGAAAGGGTGTTTAAAGTTTGTACAGATACCAGATGTCAGTTATAAGAGTCGAGGGGCACGAAACGGAAGCAGTGGTTGAGAAGGGACTGAGGCACAGTTGTAGCCTATCCCCGAAATTATTCAGTCTGTATATTGAAAAAGCAGCAAAAAGAATTGTAATTAAAGTCCAGGGAGAAGAAATGAATGCTTTGAGGTTTGCCGATGACAATGCAATTTTGTCACAGCAAAGGACTTGGAAGAGCGGTTGAACGGAATGGACAGTGTCTTGAAAGTAGGATATAAGATAAACATGAGCAAAAGCAAAATGAGGATAATAGATGCTGAGAGAATTAATTAGGAAATGAGACACTTAAAGTAGGAAGTGAGTTTTGTTATTTGGGATGCAAAATAACTGATGATGGTCGAAGTAGGGAGGACATAATATGTAGACTGGCATTGGCAAGAAAAGCGTTTCTGAAGAAGAGAAATTTGTGAACATCGAGTATAGATTTGTCAGGAAGTCCTTTCTGAAAGTATAGAGTGTATGGAAGTAAAACATGGATGATAAACAGTTTAGATAAGAAGAGAATAGAAGCTTTTCATATGTGTTGCTACAGAAGAATGCTGAAGATTATATGGGTAGGAGGTACTGAACAGAATTGAGGAAAACAGAAATTTATGGTGTAGCCTGACGAAAAGAGGAGATCGGTTGGTAGGACACATTCTGAGGCATCAAGAGATCACCAATTTGGTACTGGAGGGAAGCATGTGGGGTAAGAACCTAAGACGGAGACCATGAGACGAATACAGTATGCAGGTTCAGAGGATGTAGGTTGCAGTAGTTACTCGGAGATGAAGGGGCTTGCACAGGATAGAGCAGCATTGAGAGAAGTCCACAGACGTATCACAACACTGCACTGAACAGATATTTGAATGTTGTTCAGAGGCAGTTGAATTTAGTGAAACTAAAATTCTAATTGTTGTTGTTTATAGGTCTCCTAACTCTGACTGCAGAGCATTTCTGCTCAAGCTAGAGAGGGTTCTTGATTCGCTTTATAGGAAGTATCAGGAATTAGTTGTGTAGTGACTTCAATATAAATTTTGTATATGATGGTGCAAGAAAAAGTATGTTGGTAGATCTCCTAAATTCATATGATCTGATGCAGGCTGTGTTTTTTTCCAACTAGGGTGCAGGAACAGTAGCACAGCCATAGACAATATTTTTATTCATTCTTCATTACTAGATGGGCATTCTATTAGAAAAGGGGTGAATGGCCTTTCAGATCATGATGCACAAATTTAAACACTAAAAGGTTTTTGTGCTCAAACAAATGTCAGACATAACTACAAACTATGTAGGAAAGATAATCCAACAGCAATAGAGAGTGTTTTAAACCTTGTCAAGGAACAAGAGTGGCAGGATGTTTATAGTGCTGCTAGCATAGATGATAAATATAATGCTTTCCTTAACACATTTCTCATGCTCTTTGAGGGTTGCTTTCAATTAGAACGTTCTAAATGGGCTGCTATCAGTAACAGGGAGCCTGGGTGGCTGACTAGTGGGATAAGGATATCATGTAGAACAAAGTGGGAATTATCTCACAATGTTAGAAGCAGTCACAATCAAGCTACAGTAGCCCATTACAAACAGTATTGTAAGGTGCTTAAAAACGTTATAGGAAGGCAAAGAGTATGTGGTACGCAAGTAGAAATGCTAATTCACATAATAAAACCATATGGTCAGTTGTGAAGTAAGTGTCTGGTCAGCAGCACAAGGTCAACGATATAAAGTTAGTTCATAGTAAAAATATTTC